>NC_068557.1:12447500-12749166 GCF_022201045.2 Citrus sinensis | reverse complement strand
CATGAAGTTAGTGAATCAAGTAGATAGGTACAGTAGATGAATTAGTTCAAATTCAATTAATACAATTTAATAACTACCATTTAGTTTAGTTCATTGAATACATTTAGTAAAATTCATGAATTTATTTAATCAAGTATACATTATTTATTTGATGAATTTATTTAAATTCTATTGATTATATTTGTAAAATACAATGAATTTTCAGTCAATTAAATGTTAGTTCTTTGTACTGTGAACACACTCTATAAATTAATAAATTATTAATTTATCGATTAATTAATATCTTTCTAAATTAATAAATTTCTATGATCCCGACATTATTAATTTATAGAGGTTATAGTGTAGTTATCAAATATATAGTGAACAGAAATAAATGTATTGTTCCGCATGGGAAGGCTTTAGTTAGACACGTCTTGATATTTGAGGAGTCTACTGTAGATTATTCAAAGTGCATCAATACACTTTACATGTTAGCTAGCAATATTCTATCATGATTTGTTGTTGTATTTAAGAGTTACATATATCTGAAATAACGTATGCTATATATCTATAACGTTGGTCCATCTACTAATTTTAATAATAAGAGTTCTTATATTTGGTTTAGTTTAATTCTGGAATTGGTTCAATATTTTGAAAGTTGTGTACATGACCTAATGTGAATTAAGGTGAATTTATGATTAGATTTTGATTTTATATATGAGTTTTTATAAATGTCCTTTAATTTTTTGTTTTTGGAATCAAGTTTCTTTAAACCCGTTTTGGTTTAATAACTGAAAACCAATTGGGTTGTATTTTGGTTTGGATTTAATCCAAATCGAATTGTCAACATAATCAGGTACTCTAAGAAAATTGAGGAAAAAAACCCAAAAAATTACTGTAACCTATATCTGGGTTGGATCTACTTTGCTCTTGATCTAAATTTATAATAAAAATTGAGATTTGTATATGCTCCAGATCTATCACAGTATTTATATTTTTTGCTCCATATCTAGATTTGAAACAAAAAATAAAAATCTACATCTACTCCAAATCTAAAAAAATTAAAATTCAAATATGCTCTATACTCGTCATGAATTCTAAAAGTCAACAATAAAAGAGCAACAATTGTTTAAAAAAAAAATTAAAGACTAACTAAAATGTATTCGTAACAATTAAATTGTATAATTTGTCTAAAAATGCTAATAAATATTGTAACTTATACTTTTACACTAAAACAAACAAATAAGAAAGATAATAAAATATTCATCAAAAGTAATTATATGTATTGGTTTATGTGAGGGTATGATGATTTTATTCATGCAATTATATGTATGTGAGCATATGGTAAGTGTTGAACATAGCCAATCAAATTACGACTCATGTAAATTGTGAATAAATTCAGTTATTTACTTATTCGATTTGGTTAACAATTGAACCGGATTTATAATTTTTTTACAATTTTTTATTACAATATTCAGGTTTTTTTAAAAAAATTATAATTGAATCAAATCAATTTGGTTTTTTGTTTTTTGGTGCAACAATTGTTTAGCCCACCCCTAGTAACTGGAGTCGAATCACTATCGAAAGTTCAATATCAAGTATTGAAACCTCATAAGAGTGGAATTGTAACACCCTAGGCGAATCCCACATCGGCAAAGTACGGGAGAGATGCTGGGTTTATAAAGGGTGATCCACACCTTAATTGGCAAGATGCGTTTTGGGGTGTATGGGCGCCCCAAGAACAAATCCGTGCGGGCCTTGTTAAGGCCCAAAGCAAACAATATCTTGTCAGGTCTGGGTTGGGTCATGACATTGTGGTATCAGAGCGGCTCCGCGTGTCCTCTTGAGCGATGGTGGGGCAAACCTCAGCGAGGACGCTGAGTCCCCAAGGGGCGTGTATGTAACACCCTAGGCGAATCCCACATCGGCAAAGCACGAGAGAGATGCTGGGTTTATAAGGGGTGATCCACACCTTAATTGGCAAGACGCGTTTTGGGGTGTATGGGCGCCCCAAGAACAAATCCGTGCGGGCCTTAAAGCGGACATATCTTGCCAGGTCTGGGTTGGGTCATGACAGGAATGCATGGAGGGAAAACTTATCTTAAAGGATGTATAATTAATAGAGAGCAAGTAGATAAATGACATGGAAACTCTTTAGGAAACACTAGGATTGTCATTTCATTTTCTGGATTATAGATGTAATACTCATTTTTACTATTTTTAGATTTTGTGTTATTGACATTGTTATGTTGCTCAGTACTTTTCTTAATAATTGAATGTAACATGGACGGTTTATTTTATTACTTGTGATGAAGATTTGGCATCTATGTTTTTATTGTTGGTGAAATGGATGGTTGAGGAGTTATTTAGTACTGTCTTTTTTTTTTTTTTGGCTCTATTGATGTTGTTGCTACTGTTTTACACCTCATTAGCTAGATTTTCACTGTTTAGTTTTTCTTTTATTAGTTATATATCATTATTACCTCCAAAATCAAGATTTTGAGCCTCAGAAGAATATATTAAGCTTGTGGAGTCTTTAGTTTGTATAATGCTGGAAAATTTGAATTTGACAATAATTTTAAAAGTGGCTCCTTAGGGGTTTTTGAGAATACTTTGGAAACAAAAATAAATGGATGTAGTATAAAAACGAAACCATACATTGAATCTAATACAAAAACTTTAAAGATGCAATTCTAAACTATACACCAAATGTTAACCGGACCAAAGAAAATTGTAACTGCAACAAAAGCTATATGGGATGCTTATATTTAGGTATGTGAGTTTTTCATTTGTCATGGCTTAGTTATGAATCTGAGTTATTTGTGTCTTTGTTGTTTTTTACGATTTTCTATATATATATATATATTTTGCTATCTTCTACCGCTGTTTGCTATTATCTTACTCGTTATTTGCTGCTATTTTACTTGGTGGTTGCCATTATTTATTAGTATTATTTGCCGCAATTTTATTTACTTTTTTTGCTGCCTTTGCTACTGATTTTTTCTATTTTCTACCATTTTTTACTACTGTTTTATTTGTTGGTAACTGTTGTTTATTACTATTATTTAATGCTATTTTACTTAGTAGTTGCTAATGTTTTCTGTGCTGATTCTGTAATTTATTACTATTTTTTGCCACTATTTTTATCTGCTTTTAGTTGCTTTTTTACTATTGTTCACATTTTTTTTTGCAGTGTTTTCTTTCACTTTTTACAATGTCATGCCAAGTTTTTATTACTATATTTATGTTTCGTTAAACTTCATTTAAATGATACATTCATTAAGTTGATCATTCTCAATAGTTTATGGAGTCATAAAGAGGTAACAAATTTTAGGAATAAAGCATTCTCATATTATAAGGACTTGTGCATGAATTATGGTGAAGACCATGCAACTGAAAAAAAAATGCAAAAGCCCCTGAATTTTGTGGAGGAAATTGAGAAGACAAAAATTAACAATGAAGCTTAAGGAGAGAATTTGAGTACTCAGGATGTGAGGGATGATGCGGATGATAGGGTTTCGTTTTTACTTGCTGCACAGAAGTGTCCAAAAACTTAAAATAGCTCATCAAGAAGAAAGGTTAGAAATGAAGATTCAAAAGAACTTGGAGAATTTAGGAGCTAACAATTCTTATTGTTGCACAAATGAAAGAATGGTTTAGTGCCATGAGTCGAGCTATGGGACAAGAACTCAATGACAAAAAAGTAAGGTTGAATGATGAGTTGAAGAAAATTAATGTCCTAACAATGGTACAACGACTTCGAGCTGCTACTCAAATCGAGGGTAATTTTTAAAAACCTCCCCTGAGATTTGGGCTTGTTGCAAGTAGATGGCGAGAATTGGTTTATTTATAAAAAATTTCCTACCGTCAGTTAATTTTAACATTGACCGTTAGTTAACTGTGCAAAGACAATATTGCCCTTAACCATAGTTTGTAGACTAACATAACTAAAAAAAAAACTAAAATTGTTGGCGCGAAAAGCACAAACCCTATTTTTTGACAATTTTATCCTTGTCAATTCCAAAGATTTACAATATCATAGGTAAAGATTATGACTATTTCATTTTCAAGTTTTTAATTTTATCTTTCTTGTAGGAACTTTAAGAAAATATCAATAATTTAAAGAGGATTTTTTAAGTTTTTAATTTTATTTTTTTTGTAGGAACTTTAAGAAAATATCAATAATTTAAAGAGGGTAAAATAGCCAATAATTTTGATTTTTTTTTTAGCTATTTCCGTCTACAAACTATTGTTAAGGGTAATATTGTCTTTGCACAGTAAATTAACGGTCAATGTTAAAATTAACTGATGGTAGGGGTTTTTTTACAAATAAACCAATTCTCGCCATCTACTTGCAACAAACTCAAACCTCATGGGAGATTTTTAAAAATTACCCCTCAAATCGATAGTAATAGTGCTGTGCTCAATGCTTTTGTTAGTTTTTGTTATGAAGATAGAGAAACATGGGTTAGACTTTTCCTTAATGGTGAAATTTAAGCCATTTGGGCACCTGAAATTTGACTAAATTTTTTTATTATGTTTTTGATATTTCATATTCTAGGTTGTGTTTGATATTTTGGACTATTTCCATAAGAAGCATGAATATCATCAACAAAACAATGTTTAATTTTTTACTATTATTTTGGGCTATGTTTTTATTATTTCATTTGAGCATTTGAATTTTTACTATATTTTCTCTTCATGTTATTATTTTTCATGAAATAATATTCGTGTTTCTTATTAAAAATTAAGGAAAAACGGGACTTTAACAATAATAGGCAATAGCACATTTTAATAAAAGTATCATAAATCTAGGCAGGATATTAGAAATGAAACATTAACCTTATGGTTAGTTTTTCGATGGTTAAACATATTTGTATTTTTTTAATTAATTTAATTATAAATATTAGGAATTTAACACAAATGTTAAAGTTGTCAGAGAAAAAAAATTTCGGTTCCTTTCTTTTAATAATTCCATGCCAAACACACCAAAGAAAATTGAATTCTCCACCTTTATCTTCTTTTTTTCTTTCTCCTCCTCACTTTTTTCCTCCTCTCCTCCCCTCTCTTTTCTTACAACCGAATATCACTTACAGAGTCTTTAACAAGAAATTTCATTTTTGGAAACTTAAAAAAAAAATAAATAAATACTAATGTTTGTTCACCATTCAACTTTCAACATTCAAGTACGCTGGAATAACTTTTCTGCTTTAATGTTTGTCATTTGTCTCAGGAAACTTAATACAAGACGACTTTGAATGATTATTTGTTATTGAATCCACCAAGTTATAAAGAAAACTTAAAAGTAAGTTACACTTGTCCTTATTTTTTATGTGTTTTTGTTATCAAAAGTGAGATAGCTTGGTCGTTGTTTCATTTACAAGAAGCCACAATCACTTACAAAGCTTAGTATGTGCATGGTCTTAATGTGAACAAAAGACTTCACATTGTGAGCAGTCTAAAATCTAAATCCTCGTGACCAAAATTCAGGTCAATCAAAATCAATACTTGCCCGTCGTATAACTTCCTGGAAACGATGAAATTAAAGCACATGACAAACAGGATGCAACAGTGCGGTGACCTCAAAATAATTGTTAGAGTCAACTTTGTGGTCATGTTAATTTGTGGCTGGCCGAAATTTGTACAGATCAGTGGTCCCACTGAGCTGTAGCAAAGTAACTTGAAAAGTTGAAACAAATTAATGACACGACATAAGTGGTTCTGGGACGTCCCAAAATCACATATTAGTCGTCGATGCTTGTGGCATTGCGGAATAAGCCACAAAGAACCAAGACAATTATTAATTCTTGCGGGACCAGGCCACTCAAAAGTTGGTGGCCTCAACCACTTGGGCTTAGCCCAAAAGTGGTTAGAGCCACTCTCTTATAAATGTAAGAAAAATAGTTCGAGACTCTGAAGACGCATTGCAAGGGTTTAATTTAAATATTTTTTTTTTAGTTTTAGAATTTGAGTGAAGGTAATTTTTCTTCCAGACTAAGAGTTAACGTCCCTCGAATATTTAAGAGGATTAAAAATTTGAGCAGTGTTATATCAACATTGATATCAATAAGTCTCAGTATATATATATGATTATACATATTAGTTATATTCTCATATAATATGAGTTATAATTTAAATAATAGTCTCGTGTCATCAAAATAAACAAAAAAAATTGGCCGCCTCACTGTCGTTAATTTATAAAACGGGTCAGGATCGAACTTGACTTGATGACTAACAAGTGTGTGGTTTCTTATTGGTTGGGAGAAAACATGCACTGAGGAAATCTCTCTAGATAGGACCACTTCATAGAAAATTGCATTTTTCATTGATTAATTAATTAACTTTTTAATATTTGAACTTTAATCATGCAAGTGTGTTCCGTAAAGAATTTTATTAGGTCGGTCGTCCGAATTCTTTAAATCTTAAAAGAGATAGGAGTTTAAACGTTAATTTAAATTTAATCCACCACATTACGTTTTAAAAAAAAATTACCACATTACGTTTTTTTTAAAAATTAACATAAACTAAAAGAAACATAAGATAAAAGTCTAATTGTGTCTAGTTTTATTTTGAAAGGTGCACATATATGGTGTAACTCTAACTAGGTATTTTGTATATGTGCTAACTTTGGTTCATAACATCTTATCTATAAGATGGATTTTAAGTTTTTCGGTCAAACAAGTTATTTAATCCTATGATCATGTGTTCCAATATTCTCATTTAATTAATTAAGTTATAAAAATTTGAGAGTGTTTTGCTAATACAACACTCTAAGGTGGGATAAATTCTCCATTAATTCTTAAGACAGGATAAAACTAGTTAATATTATAGGGCAAAGAAAATTAGCTTTTTAATATCATATGTAATGGTGAAGATAGTTTTACCCTTAAAAATTTATTCTTAATACTAAAAAAAAAACTGACGGTAGTTAAGTTTTAATAATAGTGCTACATATCCCAAATTATTTATCTCAAAAAACTATCCCAAATAACGTAACATTCATCAATTGGTTAGTGAAAATAATTTAATTAATTCACTTAAATCCTGTAAAGAATTACCAACCAATTAATGAGTGGTATATCATTTAGGAACTAAATTAAAAAATGATTTTTTTTGGAGGATTTATTAATCTAACATGTGTTAGGATTTAAATACAGTTTGCTGAGTGTTTTACATACAAATCTTATGTATGGAAGATATATACACATGCTAGAACTTAAATACTATTGTTGAGTGTTTGTGTGTCTACAAACTGAACTTCATAGTCATGTAGGATACTTATCTATTGATTACTGCTGGAATTTGCATTATCAAAGGTGCTATATTATTAGTAAAGTAATCTCTATATCTCAATCTTAATTTTACATAAAAACAAAGAGGTATCAATTAAATGATTTACAATTTCTTCTCAATATCAATTTAATGAACAGCACATCTCATATTCAAAACAAAATTGAAAATTTTTTTATCTAAAATTAGTGGAACAAGAAATTAATTTCACGGTAAGAATCAAACTAGGTAAGTTATCTCCTAAAAATGTCCAATACCTTTAATAAGGATAAATTTAAGTTTCAATTCTTCACAATAATCATAAGGGAAACACTAACAAAACTAAAGGCTTGGTGGCACTATCAATTTAATTACTTGGGAGAAAACATGAGTGGGTTTAATTATAATGTTCGTAGACTATATATACATAAAATGCTTGTAGACTTGCACGGCCAAAATCTTTAGACTTTTGAAAGTCCCATATATTACTTTTTTTTAAAAATGTGATGATAAGATTCACCACTAATAAATATAATAAGGAATTCTAGGACGAAAAGATCAAGAAAAATCATATATAAGCTTAGAATTAAATATATTTTTAGACAACAATAATTTTCAATTTTTATAGTCTCGACATCACCTGATAATTACATCTTAATTGCCTAGTGCAAAATCAGCCCCTACTTTTTTAAATGTATTTACAGTAATTAATTTTCTTTTAAAAATAAAAAATTTATTCAGTGTATTAATTTACATCCAAATGTATTATCATATAACTGATTTAAAAGATTTCTGTAAATTTTTATTAAACTTATTATCTACTGTTAGGAGGGAAAAAAAAACATTTTGACCTGACCGTAGTGCAATAAAATAAATAAATAAATAAAGATCTCAGCATCTTCCTCGAAAAAGATTTTCAAAACAAATATACGTGTAAATCTTTAAAAATCGCAGCAATAAAGATTCTAAATTGATGGCTGATGATGTGTGAAACCTGACGTTTCCTGGATGACGACTTCACAGCATTGCTTTTGTCTTTAATTTTTTTTATTATAATTAATTAATCGTCTTTTGGACGGTGAAAGTGATACTGATTCTGGCTCTATATATTTCACATATAAATATATATTTTATGTGATGTTCAAGAAATTAAGCATAGCTTATCCAATCTTCACAAAAAAATTGGATCTGAAAATGGGGTATTTGGGACAAAGCTTGGAAGCCAAAGGATCAATGAAGAGGAAACAGTGTTCTTCTTCTTCACCAACAAAAATAGAGAGAAAGACCATTGAAAAGAACAGAAGAGATCAAATGAAAAATCTCTACTCCACACTCAAATCGCTTCTCCCAAATCAGCCTTCCAAGGTCTTCTCTCTCTTGGTTTTGTTTTTTTCTTTTTTGCCCGGATTTTTATCACACCTATATTTACTTTGAGATTTTTCCTTGATTAAGTGTATATGTGTGTGTATTCATATTCATAATTATTTCTTTTTCTTTTTCTTTAATTTGATGTGGGAGCAGGAAGAATTGTCACTGCCTGATCAAGTAGATGAAGCTATAAATTACATAAAAATGTTAGAGACGAAGTTGAAGGAATGCAAGAAGAAGAAGGAAAGTTTACAGGGTAGAGAAAGATCTCATGCCTGCATCAGTGACGGCACTGAAGCTAGGCTTATGACAAGTTCATCACCAAAAGCACCAGAAATTGAAATTCATGAAATGGGTTCGAATTTAGAGGTGATTTTAACTAGTGGGGTTGATGATCAGTTCATATTTTATGATGTTATTCGCATTCTCCACCAGGATGGCGCTGAGATTTTAAATGCCAATTTTTCAGTCGTCGGAAATACTATTTTTCATGTTATTCATGCTGAGGTATGTTACAATTAATGATTTCTAATGATCTCAATTAATTCTTGAATTATGTTAATTTTAATTTGTTTTATGATTTTGAATTTTTAGAACTTAAAAAAATTAATTTGGGTTTCTTTTGTTTTTTCTTTTTTTTTTTTTTTTGGGTTATTTTTCTTGTGCAGATTAGAGATTCAATGTTTGGTTTTGGGGCTGCGAAAATAAGTGAGCGGCTAAAAGGATTTGTAAGTGGATGCGCCAGTGAAGGAGAGATGCAATTGCCAGAATTATGGGACTTTGAAATCAATCCAGAATTGTGGGAGTTCTAAATTAATAATCCTGTAATTCATATGAATTTTGCTGAGACAAATCTGTAGGATCATGAATAATGAATATGTTGTTAAAATAAATAAAGCATAATCGAGAATGATTTTGATCTTTAATTACAGTCGAGCTACTTTGTCACGGATGCAAGGTACTCCATTATTTATCTTTCTTCGATCCAATCACAAAAGTTACTCCAACGGCAAGGGTGTAATTATCTGACTATTAACATCGTAGTCCCATTTGTTCTTAAAAATATCAGAATAGGTTATGTTTCAAAACTTTGACATATAAGTCCACTAAAAATGAACATATTTAAATATAAAAAATATGAAAGAGTTATTTGAAACCTATTAAAATACTCTGCATGCCCATTTACTTAAGATATCCATTATAAATATTTTAAATTTTAAAATAGATATAACTATTTAAATCTGTTGATTTTTAAAATTTGCACCATCAGAATTCATGAAATTACTTTACTGTTTCTATTTTTAGTATAATTTTTTAATAAATAAATACCATTTAGTGTTTTATTATTTAAGATAATATTATTTATGAGGATAAATAATTAATTTAATTAAATAAATCGTACTTAACTTTCATTGCTATACACCTAAAACCTTATAACTCTCATCCATTTCATATTTTTTATTTAAGTTTTTTATTTTCTACATCACCATCAAATTTTTAGAACCCTAATCCACTTAATCCTCCATAAAATTTAGGTTGTATGGTGCCAGCTGATAATTTCGGTATAATGTATAATAATTTATTTGAATAGATTTAATTTTTGTCCCTTATGATTATTTGATCGAAAGTCATTTTGTCGTTATGGTATTTCTATTTGGACAATTATGTGATTTATTTGTGTAATATTCACATGAGAAATGAAAATATTTTAGTGATGATTGATGAATATGTGAATCAAATTATTTTTATGAAAAAATTTCTCCTTCTATAGAGACTAATTTGAAATAAATGTTGAATTCCCAAGAATATTATGATCCTAATTTTTTTCTCCTTCTGGGAAGGTTAGTTAATGGAGAACAAGAAAATGGAGAGAAAAAGAAATGGAAAATTTATGGATCTAACCACTTTCTAAAAAAATAAATAATAGTTGGTGGGGGTGTAGAGAAATTAAAATCTAATAAAAATTTGCAATTAGGGTTACTTTTTGGTACTTCAGAGTAATCAGGATTTCAAAATTTAATTATTGGATATATTGATCAAATGGGAATTGAGAAGAATTTGGAGGGTTCAAATAGATAATTTATACTGTAGTATACATTTATAGAATAAATTTTTTTACGTTGACATCTTTAACTAGAAAATCTCTTTGGAATTCTTATCGTAAATCTTAAAACTGGTGTAGAAAGCTTTCCCCCTCTCTCAATTGTATCATTCAAGTAAGCCATACACTGTAACTGGAATGTAAATATTGGTGATTGGATTTTGCCAATAAATTTTTTTGATAATATTTAGAATACAAAAAGTATACTGCAAAGATTACCAATATCAATTTTTGAAAGGATTAATCAGATAAGTGAAATAACAGTTCTTTTACTTGTTAGCAAAAGTCTACTAATTGCTTAGATCCTCTATAGAAAATAAGATACAACTCATTTCTTTTTATAGTGGTAAAAGAATATAAAAATAATAAATTTCATTTAAAAGAATGCTAGTATTATTTTCTGGACTTGTAGTTAAGAAATTAATCTAATTTATAAAGACTCTATGTTTTGAATTTTTTTTTTAATAAATTACATGTTTGATAGAAAGAAATTAGAATTTGAAGTAGGACAGAGTGATTGAGAAGAAATCAAAGAGAAAAAAGAATAATTTTTAAAATTTAAAAATTATTATATTTTAATTCACGCTTATTATGTAAATTTTTTTATATTTATAGTTTTATTATTTAAAAAAAAAAGAATTACTAAAGAAAATGCCAAAAACTGGGTGCTCGGTACAGTGGGGGCAAGGTAGTTTTGTCCCATCACAAAATAATGTCTTATGTCTTGTTATTTTGTTTAGAAAAGATTCTTGATTTTTTTATTTTTTTTGGGCCGAAGTCAAGGTAAGAATTTTGTTCAAGACCAGACTTTGTTTCATTCCAAGTCAGAGAATTTAAATTGATTTGTTAGGAATTTCATTGTTCGATGTTGTTAATTTATATATTTGTATGCTGCCATCTTCATTGGACACATCACTAAGTCTTCATTAATATTGTAATGCCCATGTAGTTTAAATTTTGTCAGGTGTTACGGCATTGGCCTCTAATGATAACATATACAGGCAATTTAGCGTTTTACGTTTTATATATATGTGTGGTCCGCATGAGTGTGTGGAGAGATATTTTAGCATGAAGGGAACGCACAATATTAGACTAAATGTTGAGGTTGGCTTGAACTATAGAAGATCTAGAAGACTTGGGCTTTGTGAAGACCACAAGATCAAAGTAATTGAAGATAAATGGATCTCTACATGAAGTTATCAGTCAAGACGCAAGATCAAACAAACAGTATTTTATAGATATCAGGATCCGCCTAAGTTACAGTTAACTTTCAGCTGCTTTTGCCTTTTCTAAATTGTTGCTATTAAATATCGTTGAGCCCTTACATTTTATGTTATTTACAATTTATTAATAAGTATTATGAAATTTCTATATTACAAAATTTTGTTGAACCCCTTGCACTCTATTTTATTTCATTGAAACCCTTAGATTATTAAATTCATCCCTTATAATTTTTAGATTCCAAAAATACCTCCATTTAAATAAAATATAATAATTATTAAATGGATAATAATTATAATAATTATTTTATTATAATTATAATTATAAATTTTAAATGGGTAACTATCAAGAGCACGACCCACGGCCCCTCTAGAGTTAGAATCAGAATAGCTAAAATCGAAATGAAGAATTGGAATAAAAATAATTTATTTACTTAAATTATAGGAATCGTAATTAGAATGAGTTGTGTTATCCTATATGGCTATAAATATTGATTTTGATGATAACAAATCACATATGTTTGTTAAACAAAGATTTTATGAATTGTGCTTTTATAATAAGAAAATGATTTTATAGAATTAAAGTATTTTGGACTAAAATGAAAGAATTTTATAATCTTTGATATTTCGGATTTGGACCTATTTGGAAATAGTTAAATACTTTGGGCCATTCTTTAATTTCACATAGTTTTGGCGATATCATAATTTCAAAAAATTTTGGGACTGACAAAGTATTATTTAGAAATTCTAAAATTAGACCTATCTGAAAACTTTCATAACGTTTTGGGTCATAATATAATTTTATAAAATTTTAGG
This sequence comes from Citrus sinensis, assembly GCF_022201045.2. Classification (NCBI taxonomy): domain Eukaryota; kingdom Viridiplantae; phylum Streptophyta; class Magnoliopsida; order Sapindales; family Rutaceae; genus Citrus; species Citrus sinensis. The sequence continues at coordinate 12,736,413 of NC_068557.1, read as the reverse complement.
GCCAAAATATAATTTCAAAAAATATTTTACTGTAGCAGTTACTGTAGCAAGCGGCTAATTGGATATGACAAGCGGCTATCCGAATATTAGGCAGTAAGCTTCTGGAGTATAAACGGCTATCCGGATATCGTAAGCGGCATGTAGGATGTTCTAAAATTTAAATTTTTACCTTAATGGTAACATTCAAGCAGCTAACCGGATTCCATAAACGGTAAGCCGGTTATGACCAAAATGTGCATAACGGCTAGTTTTTGAGCTCAAACTATATAAACTCAAGTCAAATTCATTTTCAAGTTTTCTAGCAAGCAAAATAAAAAAGCACACAACATTCATTGAGCTCTTATTTTCGCAAATCATAAAACCTTGAATCATCTTTTGTTCTTCAATTTGTATATCTACTCTTGAAGATAGTTTTTATTGTAATCTTCAATTCCTTATCTTAATTGTGAGTGTTTGAGTGCGTGAGACACTTGAGTGAAGAGATTAGGTGATAATCTCTTTGTTGTAAAGGTTCATTGACACCTTGAAGTCAATTGTAAACACTTGAAGCCTTGAAGGCTTGGATAGTGAAATCCTCAAGCTTGGATCACTTGGAGGCGTGGACGTAGGCGGGGATTGCTGAACCACGTAAAAATTCGTGTGTTTGTTTCTCTTCTCTCTTACTCATTTGCTATTGTGCTTTTATTGAACTTATTGCTTTCGATTTTATTAATGCGTTAGATTGGATTGTTGTGTGGTCTTGTTAGGATAATTTTTAAAATACCAATTCACCCCCCTCTTGGGTTGCACACTTGTATTTCATTTGGTATCAGAGCTTAGTGCTCTTGTTTAAACTTAACAGTCTAGAGCTAAAGATTAATGGCAACCCAAAATGACTCCACATTTAGGGAATGACAGTCCACCACTAGACTACCATATTTTGATGGAAACGATTACCCTTATTGGAAAACTAGGATGATAATTTATTTACAAGCTTTGGATTACGAAATTTGGAAAATCGTTAGTGATGGTCCTTTTATGCCTTTAACTAAAAATGAAGTCGGGGAAGATATTCCAAAACCTTCACGGGAATGAAATGAATTGGAAAAAAGAAAACCTTCTCTAAATTCCAAAGGTATGAATGCCTTGTTTTGTGCACTAGATAAGAAAGAATTTCATAAAGTGTCTAGTTGCGAAAGTGTTAATGAAATTTGACACAAACTTGAAGTAGTTTATGAAGGCATGAATCAAGTGAAAGAGTCTAAAATAAGTAGGTACACTCGACAATATGAATTGTTCTAAATGGAACAAAATGAGAGTGTGTATAGTATACACGATTTACGGACATAGTAAATACTCTAGGAGCTCTAGGAAAGACTTTTTCAAATAGCGAGAAAGTTAAGAAAATCATTAGGTCGCTACCTAAGGAATGGAGACAAAAAAGAACTGCCATTGAAGAAGCTAAAGATTTAAATGCATTACCTATTGATGATTTAATTGGTTATCTCATTTCATATGAAGAAGATTTAGCAGCAGAAAAAAGGCATGAAGAAAAGAATAAAAACATTTATCTCAAAGCCTCAAAACGTGAGAGTGATGAGGAAAGCGAGATGGATGATGAGGAGTTGGCTATGTTGGCTCTAAGATTAAGAAAATTTTACAAGAAGAATAACGAGTAGAGAAAGTTTAGAAGTCACAAAAACAAAAAGGAGAAGAAAGAGCCAATTACTTGCTATGAATGCAAGAAGCCCAAACACATACGACCAGAATGTCCTCTCCTCAACAAATTCAAGAAGAAAGCTATGATGGCCACGTGGGATGATAGTGATGAGAAAACAAGCGATGATGAAGAGCAACAAGTGATGACTAATTTAGCTCTCATGACCTTTGGGGAAGAATCATGTGATGAACTTGATAAAGTAAGTGTTCTCCCTATATATGATGAATTACATGATGCCTTTAAGGATTTGCATGATGAATTGATGAAGATTGGTAAAAAGAATATATGTCTTAAAAAGAAAATGATAGAGCTTAAAAATGAAAATGAATCATTTAGTGTAAAGATTACATGCCTAGAATTAGAGAATAAAACATTGCATGATAGAGTTGCATTACTTGAGAATTCTAGCACTTCACATGAGCACTTAGAGTCACACGTGAATGACTTGAAAAATGAAAATGAAATGCTTAGAAAGAAGAGCAATGAACTAAATGAGATTGTGCTAAAATTCACAAATGGGCAAAACATGTTGGATAACTTGTTAAACTCACAAAAATGTATATTTGACAAAGGAGGTATTGGTTATAAGCCAAATTTGAAACAAAAGTATTACAAGAGTTATTTTGTGAAGAATACATCTATAAACAATCAAATTGTATGTCATTATTGTAACCAAGATGGTCATATGAAAAATAGATGTCCAGTGAAGAGAAATGCATATTATGGTGTGAAATGTGTTTGGGTTTCAAAATGAACCATTGCTAACTCTTAATGACACAAAAAGGTTTGGGTACCTAAAACTTGAGATTTTCTCTGCAGGGCTTGAAGAAAAAGAAGAATAAGTCGTACTTAGACAGTAGTTGTTCAAGACACATGACAAGGAATTATTATTGGTTTTCAAGTTTTACCAAGATCGAAAATGGTGGAGATGTATCGTTTGGAGATAATTCAAAAGGAAAAATCATTGGCATTGGCAATGTCGGTAATGTATCCTCTACTCTCATTGAAAATGTGTGTTTAGTTGAAAACTTAAAACACAACTTGCTTAACATTAGTCAATTATGCGATAAAGGATATAGAGTTATCTTTGATGAATCAAAATGTGTTATTGAGAATGCATGTGATGGCAAGGTTTTGTTTGTAGGAAATAGATGTGTTAATGTCTGTACCATTAATATAGATTGTGCATCTACAAATGATAAATGTTTCTCCGCATTGCATGATGATGGTTGATTGTGGCATAGAAGATTAGGTTATGCAAGCATGGATTTGATTTAAAAAATCGTGAAAATGATTTGATTAAAGGTCTTCCAAAAATCAATTTTCAAAAAGATAAATTTTATGAAGCTTGCCAATTTGGAAAACAAATCAAAATTTTTTTCAAAAGTAAGAAAAATATTTCTACTTCAAAACCTCTTCAATTACTTCATATAGATTTGTTTGGACATTCTAGATATGCTAGTTTGAATGGTAAATATTATACTTTTGTAATTGTTGATGATTATTCTAGATACACATGGTTATTATTCTTAGCTAATAAGGATTATGCCTTTGATGCATTTAAAGTTTTCTGTAAAAAGGTTCAAAATGAAAAGGGATGTAGTATTTCTTGTATTAGAAGTGATCATGGTAGAGAATTTGAAACTTATGCATTTGAGAATTTTTGTAATGATTTTGACATTGAGCATCAATTTTTATCACCTAGGACTCCACAACAAAATGGAGTTGTTGAAAGAAAGAATAGATCTATTCAAGAAATGGCGAGTACCATGTTGAATGAAAATTCTTTGCCTAAGTATTTTTGGGCCGAAGCCGTCAACACTGCTTGTTATGTTTTGAATCGTGTGTTGATTAGACCTAATCTTAATAAACCTCCATATGAGCTTTGGAAAGGTAGAAAACCCAACATTGACTATTTTAAAGTCTTTTGATGTAAATGCTTTGTTTTGAACACAAAAGATAATCTTGGTAAATTTAATCCAAAATCTGATGTTGATATTTTTCTTGCTTATTCAAACTCAAGCAAAGATTATAGAGTTTATAATAAAAAAAACTTTGGTTGTGGAAGAATCTATGCATGTTACATTTGATGAGCCTAACCCCTCCTCTACGGAGAAAGTCGTTGTTGATGATAATGCAGAAGAAGAACAACAAGAAGAAGCATCAAATGACAACAAAAAAGATGCACCACATGAAATTCAAAAGGATCATCATGAAGAAACAAATGCAGGCAAAATGAAGGTACTTCTCAAACACTCCCCAAGGAGTGGAGGTATGTTTCTTCTCACCCTAAGGATGTAATTTTAGGAGATCCCTCACGAGGTGTTACAACTAGATTATCTCTTATGAACACATGTGAGCATGCTGCATTTATTTCTCAAATTGAACCAAAATCCTTTGCGGATGCGGAAAATGATGAATCTTGGATTATGGCAATGCAAGAGTAATTGAATCAATTTGAGAGAAATAATGTATGAGAATTAGTTCCTAATCTGGAACATCAATCCATCATAGGTACTAAATGGGTATTTAGAAATAAAATGGATGAATCCGGTGTGGTTGTAAGAAATAAAGCTAGACTAGTGGCTCAAGGTTACAATCAAGAAGAGGGAAATGATTTTGATGAAACATTTCCATCTGTAGCTAGACTAGAATCCATTAGAATGCTCGTAGCTTTTGCATGTCATAAAGATTTTATTTTATATCAAATGGATGTCAAGAGTGCTTTCTTAAACGGTTATATTATCGAGGAAGTTTATGTGAAACAACCTCCTGGTTTTGAAAATGAAAATTTCGAAATCATGTATATAAATTATCTAAGGCTTTGTATGGACTAAAACAAGCACCTAGAGTATGGTATGATAGGCTTAAAAACTTATTGTTAGATAACGATTTTTCGATGGAAAAAGCGGACACAACTTTATTTGTTAAGCATAAGAACCAAGATATACTTATTGTTCGAATTTATGTTGATGATATTATTTTTTGTTCTACTAATGAGTTATTGTGTAAAAAATTTTCATCTTGTATGAGTAAAGAATTAGAAATGAGTATGATGAGAGAGTTGAAGTACTTCCTTGGACTCCAAATCAAACAAAACGAGGAAGGAATTTTCATAAATCAAGCCAAGTACGTGAAAGATCTACTCAAAAGATTTGGCTATGATAATGGAACGGCAAAAAGCGCTCCAATGAGTACTACCATCAAGTTGGACAAAGATGAGAAAGGTAAGGAAGTTGATATCAAGACATATCAAGGTATGATCGGATCCTTACTCTATTTGACTACTAGTAGGCCTGATATTATGTTTAGTGTATACTTGTGTGCTAGATTTCAATCTTATCCTAAAGAGTCACACATGCTTGCTATCAAACGAATTTTTTGATATTTGATTGGCACCATTAATCTTGACCTTTGGTATCCTAGGGGAACTCATATTGACTTAACTTGCTATTCGGATGCCGATTTTGCCGGATATAAGGTTGATAGAAAAAGTACTAGTGGAACATGTCACTTCCTAGGCCATTCACTTGTCTCTTGGTTTAGTAAGAAATAAAACTCGATTGCGCTTTTAACCACCGAGGCAGAATATATTGCCGCACGTAGTTGTTGTGCGCAAATTCTTTAGATGAAACAAACCCTTAGAGACTATGGTATTAAACTCGATCAAATACCTATCTTGTGTGACAATACTAGTGCTATTAATCTATCCAAGAATCCCATTCAACATTCTAGGACTAAGCTTATAGAAATTAGGCACCACTTCCTTAGAGATCATGTTTAAAAAGGAGATGTTGTGATTAAATTTGTTTCAACTGAGAATCAGCTTGCAGATATCTTTACAAAGCCTCTTAGTGAAGAGCATTTTATAAAGATAAGACATGAGCTTGGAATGATGAATGATGCATCTTGAATTATGATTTGTTGATTAAGTTAATATGTTTGTTATTGTATGCATTTATGGTTCATGCATTGAATGGCTTATTGAAAAATTTTAAATCACAAAATGATTTAAAATTGATCAAATTTTAAGTTAAAAATAAATTGGTGTATAATACAAGTATAAGAGCTTGCCAAAATTCAATTAGAGGAAAAAAAAATTTCTAGTCTAAACCGGTATACCACTTCCTTTCCATCGGCCAACCGTTTTCTTATTGATTGCTCTCAGAACAAATTTTGGATAACCGGATTTAGCAAACCGATCAGTCGGATTAGCTTTGGTTGCTCTCGGGTCAACTTTTAGATAACCGAGTTTATCAAACCAGAAAGACAGATGTGTTCTGGAGCTCACTTGACGCAAACCGGACATCTGGTAAACCGGATTTATAAAGCCCACTCTCTGCCTCACAACCGAAAACCTTTTTTTTTTTAAACCGGTAAAGTCGAATGCATTTTGAAAATTCTGGGAAATATCCGACCCACCGAATAAGGAAACCGGTAAGCCGTTTTCGGCTTGCATCTCTCTAGACACTAATCGGCTAACCGGTTAGTGAAATCCGAAAAACCGGTTACGGTTTTCATGTTTCTGCCCAGATTCATGAAGCAACATTCTGCCTCACAACCGGCCAACCGGTTCTCCTAACCGGTAAGCCGAATTTGCGTGCTATATAAACTGTTCATCTTCTTATTCCTCTTTCGGCAATCCGGATCTCATTCTCTCTCTAAAATCGGTTCCTCTTTCTCTCGTTTTCACTTCAAAATCCACCATTTCTACTATTTTTTAATGCAAATAGAACCATAAAACTTGTTCCCCATCCGTTCTTGTGTCTAAAAACATCTTTCAAATCCATTTTCCGCACCAAATTCAATAGATCTAAACTTAAACTTAGTGTTTTAAACGATTTTTTCTCTCTCTAGATTTCTTCATCTTAAGCCGTTTTTGAACCAAATTGCTTATCAAAATCTCTTTCAATCCTCATCATCTCCCTTCTCATTACTTTATTCAACCTCAAATCATTCAAAATCACCATGTCAAGCGCACGACCAGTTCGAAGAAAAGGCAAAAAACCGGTTCAACAAACCAACCGGTCACGACAAGCAGGGGGCACATCCAATCAATCCAATTTTGAGTCCACACACTTTCAGAACAACAAACATTTAGCCAAACAGTTTCACCAAAGCTTCAGGACTCGTGAGGTACTCAATACGTTTTATGTTTTACCGAATTGGATTAATACTCTCAATATTAGCCATAGAAACTTATTTCAATTGTTGGGAGATGTTGGTTGGATTGATGCACTTATGATTGAGGAGAATATGTATCCCGACTTGGTGAAAGTGTTTTACTCGAATATAGACGTTTCCGAGAAGAACAAGACTCGAGTAATCACCAATGTCGGAGGAGTTTTGATTGATTTTGATGTTTCCCTGTTAAACTTTATCCTAGGATCATCCGATTTTGGTCTAGAAATTTTTGCGCTTAGGAAATCTCCCAAACTTGATAGCTATGTCTATGTTGAAGCTGTTCGAAATATTTGTCGGTGTAATGATCTTTCTGTTGAAGATTGCACAATTCATTTCCGTACTCAGTGTCTTTGTCTTCAAACTTGCTTTTTGCTTCGCTTTATTCAGCCCATTGTTCTTCCTAGATCAAGGCATTTGGATGAGGTTTCCCACACGGATGTTGCTTTGATTGATTGTATTCTTAGACGTCGTGTAGTTAACTTAGGATATACCATCATCTGAACCATGTTGACCATACCTGCCTTGATTACCCGCTCCCTTCCATATGGTCACTTCATTACCCGAATCCTTAAATATTTTGATGTACCGATTCAAGAACTGTCGTGTAGACCGTCTAAGGGTATCGGGGATGACGCTATGTTTGGCTTAGGTTTTGAGTGGAAAAATGGCACTTGGGTCAAACTCACTGAAAATAAGTTTACCTTTCTTGCTCTAAGTGATGATCGCCTACTTAATGTTGTAGTTCCAGCTGATCAGCTACCTGTTTTCTTACTCTCATTTCGGGGCCAGCGTAGACGTTGTGATCCTCCCGTGATTGCTTCAGCTCCTAGTGCCTCTGTATCTACTTCATCACCTCCACAACCTCCTACCTCTGAAGAGGTTACTCTTCAGCAGCTTGTGGATGAAGTGAGGACACTCTCTATGCGGCATATTGAGTTTCAGCAGCAGTAGCTGCAGCTCATTCATGGACCTCGCCTCCTCTTTGAGCACTTCGGCATTCCTTATCTGTATCCTCCTCCATCACCACCATCCTCACCACCTCAGTAGTCTCTTATACTTGTATTTAGACAACTTACATTTCATTTACTACTTTATGTATTTTTATTTCCGATTTTATGGATGATTGTTACGTTGTTGGATTATGTCTTTGTTTTGGATGATATGGATTTGTTTTGATTGTTTGTTATGTTATTTCTTTATGCTTTGGATATTTTTGAACTAATGTGCTATATTGAGATTTTGATGATTGAAAGGGGGAGCTTCTACTCTTTTTTATGATAAAGGGGGAGACATAATTTGTAAGGGGGAAGTATTAATTTGTTATGAAAAATATTCATATGCACTTATCCAGGGGAGCTTTTAAATCTTTTTGAAATCAGTCTTTAAACCTTGAATTGATTAAGGGAGAGTTTTTTCATAACTAAATTAAATTTTTATAATGGTGTTTTATCATCATCAAAAAGGGGGAGATTGTTAGCCTATATGGTTATAAATATTGATTTTGATGATAACAAACCACATATGTTTGTTAAATAAAGATTTTATGAATTGTGCTTTTATAATAAAAAAAATGATTTTATGGAATTAAAGTGTTTTGGACTAAAATCAAAGAATTTTATAATATTTGATATTTCAAATTTAGACCTATTTGAGAATAGTTAAATACTTTGGGCCATTCTTTAATTTTACATAGTTTAGGCGATATCATAATTTCATAAAGTTTTAGGACTGACAAAGTTAGAAATTCTGAAATTGGACCTATCTGAAAACTTTCATAACGTTTGGGTCATAATACAATTTTATAAGGGTAAAAGCTTGTTTAATCCCTATATTATGAGATTAGTGTTCATTTAGTCCCTGTATTTTTAAAAACACCTCAAAACGTCCCTGCTACTAAATATTGACATTTATGCCATTATTTTTTTATTATTTTTAACTTACTTTTACAATATTACATTTTTACAATAATATTTCTTTTTTGGATATTAATAAAAAATTAAATTATCAAATTAAACTCAAAAATAAAATAAAAATAAAAAAAGTATATATTAATTTTTGGAGAAGCTCACGTATGTCTAAAAAATTAATATCGTAAAAAATTACATTATCAATTTTTTTAGAAAAATTAATATTTTAACTCAAGAGTGTGTTCCACAAAAATTAATATATATATTTTTATTTTATTTTATTTTTTGGTGTTAAACTGGTAATTTATTTTTTTATTTTTAATAATGTCTAAAAAACTTATTATAATAGGGTTATTTTTTTCTTTTTAATAATGTCTAAAAAATTATTATAATAGGGTAATATTATAAAAATAAGTTAAAAGGAACAAAAGATAATGGCAAAAGTGTCAATAATTTAATGGTAGGGATGGTTTGAGGTATTTTTAAAAATATAGGGACTAAACGGACACTAACTTCAAAATATAAGGACTAAACGAGCTTTTACCCATTTTATAAAGGTTTAGGGTCAAAATGTAATTTAAAAAAATATTTCACTGTAGCAGTTACTGTAACAAGCGGCTAACCGGATATGACAAGTGACTATCCGAATATTGGGCAGTAAGCTTCTGGAGTATAAACGGCTATCCGGATATCGTAAGCGGCATGCCGGATGTTCTAAAATTCAAATTTTTGCCTTAACGGTAACATTCAAGCGGCTAACCATATTCCATAAGCGGTAAGCTAGTTATGACCAAAATGTGCATAACGGCTAGTTTTTTAGTTCAAACCATATAAACGCAAGTCAAATTCATTTTCAAGCTCTCTAGCAAGCAAAATAAAAACACACACAACATTTATTGAGCTCTCATTTTCAAAAATCATAAAACCTTGAATCATCTTTTGTTCTTCAATTTGTATATATACTCTTTAAGAGAGTTTTTATTGTAATCTTCAATTCCTGATTTAATTGTGAGTGTTTGAGTGTGTGAGACACTTGAGTGAAGAGATTGAGAGATAATCTCTTTGTTGTAAAGGTTCATTAACACCTTAAAGTCAATTGTAAATACTTGAAGCCTTGAAGGTTTGGACAGTGAAATCCTTAAGCTTGGATCGCTTGGAGGCGTGGACATCGGCGGGGATTGCCGAACCACGTAAAAATTCTTGTGTTTGTTTTTCTTCTCTCTTACTCATTTGCTATTGTGCTTTTATTGAACTTATTGCTTTCGAATTTATTAAGGCGTTAGATTTGATTGTTGTGTGGCTTTGTTAGAATAATTTTTAAAATACCAATTCACCCCCCTCTTGGGTTGCACACTTGTATTTCAAGTTGTATCATCATTTATGTGTTTACTTTGTCTTAGAATCAAAATCAAATAAGTTAAATTGTAACAAATTACTATAAAATCTTTAATTAATTTTATCATAATTATTATTTTGTATTTTAATTATTGTGATTATTATATTATTCAAAAATTAATTATTAATATTAATTACTGTTAATTATTGTTAATAGATTAATTAATTATAGTACTTTTTATTATTGTTATTAATAATTATTATAATAATCCTTTTAAAAATTATAATTATAATAAAATAATTATAATTTATTTAAATGGAGAGTATTTTTGGAATTTAAAAATTATAGGGGATGAATTTGATACCCTAAGGGTTTTTCAATAAAATAAAATAGAGTATAAGGGGCTCAACGAAAGTTTACAATGCAGAAAGTTTCATAATACTTATTAATAAATTGTAAATAATATAAAGAGCAAGGGGCTCAACAATATTTTACAACAACAATTCAGAAAAGAGAAAAGCACTATAAGTTACGTTAAATGTAACTTAGACGGATCCCATATTAGAGTTTTCATGATTCTTCAAGATCAAGATGGAGTTGATTTACCAAGATTATAAAATTACAATGAAGAGATAATATTTCCATATTATCATGAAGAGTTCCTTATATATATATATATATATATATATATGATAAAGATTTGATAAGATTGGGCTCTTTATTACAAGTGATCCACTTGACACTATATAAATGAGAATTATTCACATATTTTGTTAGAAGGCAGAACGCAAAAAAGAGTGCATTTGAATGCATCTTTGTTAACCATTCTAGGGTGATGCCTTGGCTTCTTGTCTTTTGTTTATGAGTCTATCGTCAACTTTAATACGAGAAGAGGCCATATTGTGTTTAGAATTTATGTTTCTTTGGTAGTTTTTATTATTTAATTGTTTGTTAATTCGCACTTAGTGGCAGTGCAGGTCATTAAAACAATAGAAGGATTCCACATTAGAGGCTATAACATTATGACCATTATTTGATTTGGAAGATACTATCTTTGGTCTTTTCGGGAGAAGAGATTGTGTTTTCACATTAAAGAGATTTTATAGGGATACAACATACTCTTTCCTTAGAAGTCTTGCTCGGGAAAGGAAGCAAAAAATATGTGGTACACACAAATTGTTCATTTGGTGAAGTTATAATAATGTGTGCCAATCACTAAAAGGGAATCTTATTTAGTGCAATGTTCTAATTGTTTGTAATCTCTTAAACTTCATTAATTGCTTGATATTTGTGGCTCTATGGACTTAGGGATTTAGACCCAAATCACATAAGAGTTTTTTTGTGTACTTTACTTGTAAGAACTTTATTTTTGTGCATTAATTTGTTTAATTAACTTTTAATTAAACTTACTAAGCCAATTAAAATTTGTTCTAGCAATTGGTATAAGAGCAGACTCATTATCGTGCTTGTAAGATTCTTAAGAGTTTTTAATCTTATTTTACTGACATGGATATGATTTTTGAAGGAGAATCTGTCAGAACCACCATAACTTGATCGAAGTAACGATTCTTATTGAAAGGCTAGAAGGAGAGCCTACGTTAAATCCATTAATGAGTTGGTTTGGTGTTCTATTTTGGCTGGCTGATATCTACCTACTAAGAGATAATTGCTGGTGGAATCAATGTGGTGAAATCCGAAGAAAATTCTTTATTTATTTGTTTGTTTATTTATTTTACTTTAATAAAAGATGAGAAGAAATAAAAGCTTTTAAATGTTTCACGTTTGAATGTATGTTTCAGCTGAGACACCATTGATTTGACGGGAACCTTTAAGTTATATTTAATGTAACTTACATCCCTTCACATGAACAATATCACTCACATGAACAATATGTGGTGACCCCCACTATAGTATTTGAATTTGCTCTTTAAAGTGCAAGACAAAAACACCTCCCAGGACCTTTGATAAAGAACTACCCAAGATACACAAATTGAAGGATGAATCCAGATAAAGAACCAATGTAACCCAAGAACTAGAAAAGCTGAAACAAGAAAAGACACAACCACAGACACCATAAGAATCAATTACGTGGTTTAGTTGCACCAAATGGCACAACCTACATCCACGGGAGAAGCTTTCTATAGAGCCCTTATTACTCAACAATGGAGGATCCCAATTACAGAGATTTGTTTACAAGATATCAGAGAACCCTTATCACACATCCCCTGATCTCTCTCTCTCTCTCAATATGGATACACAGGCTTAACCCATAACTGTTACACTAGTTTATTCTTAAAGTTAACAAAGCAACCACCCAGCCTTAACCCAGATCGAACAGTCTGCTTACACGTAGCATAACAAACTTAACGAACTGAGTAAAGTTGCTTCAGCCTATAGAGTGATTTCTTTAACAAGCAAACACAGTCCTTTCTCTTAGGGTCTTCATACCCCCTCTAGTTGACTCATGAATATCTCTTCTTGTAGCCTCCCATGCAGGAATGCAGTCTTGACATCGAGTTGATCAAGCGCCATGTCTTCAACTGCTGTTAAGGTCAAGGTCACCCTTATTGAAGCATGTCTGACCACTGGAGAGAATACCTCCTTAAAGTCAATCCCTTCCCTTTGAGTATATCCCTTTGCTACAAGTCTTGCTTTAAACCTCCTTGGTTCTGCCCGAGTTAAACCTTCCTTGACTTTGTAGATCCATTTGCATCCAACCACTCTTCTGTTCACTGGCTTCTTTACCAATTCCCAAGTTTTATTTTTGTACAAAAAAGCAATTTCATCATCCATTGCTGACAACCATTCTTTTTTATTTGAGCTCTGTAATGCCTCCTTAAAGGTCTTTGGTTCTTTATCAGCTATATCATGTGCTGCAGCTAGAGCAAAAGCAATTAGGTCTGCATAGCCAAACCTTTTTGTTGGTTTGATTTGCCTTTTCTTCCTATCTCTGGTAAGTTGATAGTCTGATTCCTGATGAGGTAAATCTATCTCCACTTGTTGCTGAGGTGCTTGTGCTTTTCCTGAGCCATCTTCAACATCTTCAAACCATGTTGCTTCTTCTGTGTTCTTCTGATTAGACTGCTCCACCTTAAATTCCAACATCTCAAGAGGCTTTGAGTTTAAGTTGGTAACTTCAGCTGGTTGAGTTTTTCTTACCAACTCATCTTCATTGAAGATTAAATCCCTGTTGATTATACACTTTGGGGGTTTTATGTCAGTGCACCAGATCTTGTAACCCTTCACCTCTTCTGGGTAACCCACAAAGACTCATTTCAATGCCCTTGGTGCAAGCTTTCCCTATTTTATATGAGCATAGGCTGAACAACCAAATGCTCTGAGGCCTTCATAGCTTGCTGGTTTACTATGCTATATTTCAAAAGGTGACTTAAAGTCCAATGCTGAGGAGGGACTGAGGTTCACCAAATAGTTGTCTGTCATCAGTACCTCTGCCCACAGGGACTTGGGAAGCCTGGATTGAATAAACATACATCTTACTTTCTCCATAAGTGTCTTATTCATCCTTTCAGCTAACCCATTTTGTTGAGGTGTAAACTTTACTGTCTTGTGCCTCATTATGCCCATATTTGCACAATAACTCCCAAATTGTTGATTGCAAAATTCTAACCTATTATATGTCCTCAGCTTCTTAACTTTCTTACCAAATTGATTCTCAACCAAGCTTTTCCATTCATTAAATTTTTCAAACACCTGATCCTTATGTTTTAAAGTATAAGTCCAGACCTTCATTGAAAAATCATCAATGAAAGATACAAAGTATCTATTCCCTCCCAGAGATAACTCCTGAGCTGGTCCCTAAAGGTCTGAGTGTATATAGTCTAGGACATTTTCTGACTTCTGGTTTGATCTCTTAAAGCTTGGTCTTGAAGATTTACCAAACACACAATCTTCACAAAAACCTAGACTTCCAATTTTATCTTTGCCTAATACACCTTGTTTCTCTAACTCCTTTAACACATTCTCACTGATATGACCCAATCGAAGGTGCCATAACATAGTGTTATCAATTTTGATACTTCCAGAGAAACTTGATTCACCAGCTATGATCTCTCCATCTAGGACATACACTCTATTCTTCCTAGTCCCTTTTAAGATAGTTTTAGAGCCATTAATTACCCTTAGATCACCAGATTCAAGCCTAATGTTGTACCCCATTTGATCAAACATTCCCAAGGAGATAAGGTTCCTTTTAAGGTCAGGCACATGTCTTACCTGTTTAATCATCAACAGAGTTTCATCCTTTAACCTAAGCTTAACAGTACCAATACCAATGACTCTACACATGGCATTATTCCCTATCATTACCCTACCCCCATCAAATTCATGGTATTCTGTAAAGTAATCCTTAAAAGGGGTCATATGAAAAGTGTATCCAGAGTCCAAGATCCATTTACGTTTTTAGCTGCAATCAGTTGCTACACACACACACCTACTGACTCATATCCTTCCTCTTCAACTATGGCTGCATCTCCACTATGATTCTTCGAGTCTTTTGGCTTAAACTTCCTTTCAGGGCAATCCTTTTTAAGATGCCCTTTTTTGTGACACTGAAAACCTTTCCGGCCCTTTTGTTTGTTTTTCTACTTCCCTTCTTTTCATCCTTTTTATCAAATTTGCCCGTTGCTGTTAAACCTTCACCATTACCATTCTCTACTGCATCTTGTTTTCCTTGTAACTCTCTAGTGTTAAAGGCAGCCTTAACTTCATCAAGAGTCAAAGTTTGCCTTCCATACATCACGGCATCCACAAAATGCTCATATGATTTCGGTAAGGAGCTTATTAAAAAAAGTGCTTTACCTTCATCAGACCCTCATCAATAGATTCTAAGGTATTACAAACCTTATTAAATTCATCTATATGATGATCCAGTGATGACCCTTCCACCATTTTCATAGTGAACATCCTTTTCTTAATGTAGAGACGATTTGCCAATGACTTGGTTATGTAGATACTTTCTAATTTAGCCCATAATCCAGCAACCGTCTTCTCTTTAGCCACCTCTCTGATAACAGCATCTCCAAGATTGAGGATAATAATACTCCTGGCCTTCTTATCTATTTTTGATGTTTCCTCTGGAGTCTTGGAAGATGAGACTTCTTTTCCCTCATTCTTGGAAATAAGTTCAATTGCATCTCCCAAACCTTGAGTGAAAAGCAAGGCTTCCATTTTGATTTTCCACATGTTAAAGTCATTCTTTCCATTGAACTTTTCTAGATCTATCTTCGGTGTGGCCATTCTTGGTCTTGATCAAAAGATACCAGGCTCTGATACCAATTGTAGTTTTTGAATTTGTTCTTTAAAGTGCAAGACAAAAACACCTCCCAGGACCTTTGATAAAGAACTACCCAAGATACACAAATTGAAGGATGAATCCAGATAAAGAACCAATGTAACCCAAGAACTAAAAGAGCTGAAACAAGAAAAGACACAACCATAGACACCACAAGAATCAATTACGTGGTTTAGTTGCACCAAATGACACAACCTATATCCACGGGAGAAGCTTTCTACAGAGCCCTTATTACTCAACAGAGATTTGTTTACAAGATATCAGAGAACCCTTATCACACATCCCCTTATCTCTCTCTCTCTCTCAATATGGATACACATGCTTAACCCACAATTATTACACTAGTTTGTTCTTAAAGCTAACAGAGCAACCACCCAGCCTAAACCCAGATCGAACAGTCTGCTTACACGTATCATAACAAACTTAACAAACTGAGTAAAGTTGCTTCACACGGCTGTCACGTGCATCACTTAAAAGCCTTCTCTAAACGACACAATTGAACTGCCATTTAAAGCTCTAAACATAAGTGACCACACACGTGCTTTTCCCGTGAGTTTTAAGTGCTCTTCTATTTGCCAAAACGCCACCGTTTAGAGCTGATGAGTGTAATTCACCAGCAAACCTCACATCCATCACATATTATTTATGTAAATGGGTGTGATTTATATTAAATGTAACTTAACATTTGTCTTAATTTGATTACTTTTTTATTTTTTCATTTGCGACGTGTCAATGTTCCTCATTCCTTATCAAATTGAACAATGCCATAGTTGACCAGTGCAGGCCCAGAAGAATAATAAAAAGTAAATAAATAAATAATAATTGACAAGGTAATTGATTCAAAGTATTTATTCCAGACAATTGATTCAGAGCATTTATTCCACGTGTTACATGCAACTAAGAATTTGGATACAGAAAAGCAACTTTTGGGAGAGATCAATAAAAGCCAACGGAAGGGAGCTTTTGATTTATTTTCACCGGTAGTAGAGTTCAGTATTTTGGTATTTGGTAATAATTAAATTAATCCCTAATTTCTATCAGCTTTCTTTGTGAAATCAGTGTCAATGGTTGCATTGCGAAATGCAATGGCAAAGCAACAATGAAGATAGGGAAAAGCAGATGCGCAACATGATCCAACGGCTTGAAAAGACAGGAGAGAAGGTTATTGCAAATGCTACCCAAAAGGGAAAGATTTGGAACCCTTTATTTACAAAGAAAGCTACACAAGCCCAAATTAGAGTCAGAGAGCTCCACCTAATACCTTATCTCATGACGAAGTGTCAAGTTATTTGACAACTTTCTATTTACTTGAAACGAATTTTATCATGTCTTATTTCAGCATATGAGTAAAATATCAGAAGAATTAAGGAAGGAACATTTGGAAGTCAAGGGTAAAATCAAATGTCTTAAGAAAAATAGAGAAATAGCACAAAAAGCTGTAATTAAATTTCTGAAGGAATTTGATGATGTAAAGCAGAGAGGGGATGAAATAAGCAGGAGAATTCTTAATCTGCGGAGACAATAGGATGAAGTGGTACATTTGTTTAAACATTACATTCTTTCTCTTATGATTCTAACAAATTTTATATCATCTCTAAGTCTTCTTTTTTGGTTCTTTATGAATTCAGAATGGCAGATACTGCAGATATGCTTCGATATTGAGCAATGCTAGAGAACTTGCTAGAAAGAAAAATGTAAAAGCTCTTCAGGAATTGTCCATAAGAGAGGTTTGTTGGTTGAGTCCTTTGAAATGTAGGCTGCCTGCTTATCCATTTTAGTTTCTTCTTATGAATTGGCATTTATTTACCTTTTAAAAAGAGGCTGATATATTCATGGCCCAGTGGAATACAAGTAAAGCTTTTAGATGTAATTATGAAAGAAGCATCCTGCAATCACTTGAAAGCTTCCAACCCAGTAGGGATGGACGGATGAGGACCCTCAACGAGCAACCACTTCTTTTTTAAAGGCTGCTGCACAAATCAAGCCAGCATTTTCAATCATGGTGCAGCACTGAGGGACAAACATAATACAAGAAGAGCCAAAATTAAATTTTCTTTCTGTAGATGTTATTGACATTTTATTTGTGATAATAAGTGTGAGCTCAGATTGTTCTGTTTAGTGAAGCAAATGAGAAGTTTTTGCGAATTACCTGGGTGGAGGGAATGTGGATAGCTTGTTCTGTGATGGGTATGGGCATCTTTAACAGGCGTTACATCCTCGATTATGCACCCAGATTTTTGTTGAATTTTAAATGAATATTGTAGTCCCAAGTTTTTCTAAAAAGAAATCTTTGTCCTTGATTTTGCTAGTGGAGATGCAACATTTTGAACTCGATAGTTGAATAGCATAAATTTTCGGCAAAATTGCTGCAGTTTTTGGTCTTTACTTTGATGCCTTTTTTTCCAGACCCGAAAGTTTATCTGACGTTTTCTTTCTGAAGGTCGCAGCAATAGCCTTGCTAAATGATTGCAGCAACAGGAAAAGAAAAGATTCTAGTTGTGTGAAGATGACAAGTCGTTACTACTTTACTAGCAATTGAAGTTTCTAACTTACACTAGTAACGTACGCAGAGGCGCGGACGACGAACACTAACTGGAAAGAAAATAGGCTGTCAAGTACAGCAAAATATAGAATTTCTTGTTTCATATTTGTAAATGATCAGAAGCAGAAGAAGTTTCCTGATGAGCAATCTCTTTGGCTGGATCTTCTGCAAGGTGTCGGAGAAACCGCTGGATTGGAGCTATACCGGCTTCTGAAACTCCCTCTAGAACTTTAACAACTTGCACCATCGTTGGCCAATCCTTCTTATTATCTTGAATTTGCGAGCTCTAATGAGCTCTTCTATCAAGGCATCTAACAGGGCAATAGCATTTTCTCCTTGGTAAACTGTATAGCGGCCTGAAGAGGAAAATAATCTTGAAAGCCTTCTTCTTCCTGATATTACTTCTAAAAGCAGCATTCCATAGCAGAGAACATCAGCTTTTGGAGTGACAGCTTCACCTGAGATCCGTTCTGGTGCTAGATAACCTCTGGTTCCTCTCATGGTCGTTAGAACCCGGCTAAAATCTCTGCCATTGAGCTTTGCAAGACTGAAATCAGCCACTTTTGGGTTGTATTCTGCATCCAGCTATATGTTCTTAGGTTTGATATGAGAATATATGATGCAGTCTCTGCACTCTTCATGGAGGTAAGCCAATCCTCTAGCAGTCCCAATTGCAATTTCATATCTACTTTGCCAGGCTAGAAATTTTTCACTCTTTCGAAATAAAACTGATTCTAGAGAACCATTAGGCATATTTTCATAGACTAGAAATCTTTTCGAAGCTTCTACACAAGTTCCCATTAGATGAACAAGATTAATAAGCAGGATCATTCCAATGGTCTTCACTTCTGTGTAGAATTGCTTCTCAGCTTGCTTCAGACTTTTGAGTTACTAATGGCAATGGCAGTTGAATTGGGAAATGTTCCTTTGAAAGCATAACCAAAAGCTCCGTCCGCTAGATTTTCTAAGAATTTTTCTGTTGCACTTCTTAACTTCTAGTACTTTAACGGCACCAAAGAATCTACCACAGTTTCAAACAGGCCAGCTGAGCGTCTCCTCCGCCGAATTACCAGGACAATGGCGAGAAGAGCAAAGAAGCGAGATATTACTGTGGCAACAATCAAAGTGGTCTTTCTTTTAGCCATAGCTCTAGTTCCATTCCAGTCAGATGTTGCAATTCAAAGACGGAAATCTCCCCCAGTCTCATCATTTGATTAAAGCTGTTGTAGGTAGGAAAGGTCTCCAGTCCAAATCAAGCACCTATTATCAAAAGCAGAAGCATTGCATGCACAGTTGCTCAAGCATGCTAATTCACACTCTTCATCGGTTGTAGCTGCTAAAGACTGTGAGTTCTTTGGAAAGCGCCTACTGGACATCACAAGAAACTTACCTTTCCTCCACCATCACATTGTAGAGACTCTCCTCACACACCCATCTCCAAGATCTCCCAATTCCCAATTCTTGGGAATTTTTGTTCGAATTTTTGTATGTAAGCACAAAAAGTTTCACTCTCCTGATTGCAGATACCAAATGGCCCACAGAAGGCATAATTCTCACGTTGTTGTGTTGGTCGCATCCAGGGTGGTTACCACTCCCTGAAATTTTTTCGAATTGTCCCGACTAATCAAGCACAAACCTAGTAAAAGCATTAGGGAGAGTTGAAGCATAAGTACAATTGCTCTCATTTTCATTGTAAACAAAGGTGATATTTTTGACATAACGATTCAACGGAATTTCAGGAACCGAGGTGAAAATCATTTTCATTGTAAACAAAGGCCCGTTCCACTGTGGTCTACTCCAAGGGAGAATAGGGAGGGTCATGGATTTTGAGGGCTGGTCCAGGAAACTAGGCTTTGCTTTTCGTTTCTAAGCTTATTTTATCCAATTTTGCTACATTACATTGGACAATTCCAGCGTATTTGTTACAACAAGGTATCCACAATCAAGAAGTTTGCCTGTAGCAGAATTCTGAACTTTCGATGTTGAATTCGTTGACCATGTTGCAGCCCCACTCTGATTGAGTAGCACAGCATCTTCTTCCAAGAGTTCGAATGCTGAATATGCAGAATTGAAGACGGGCTTTTCTCTGTTTGCCACCCAAATTACTGGTTTACCTGGCAACGATTTATATCATATGCCAATGTAGTATTTCTGAGAATTGCCTGGTGTGAATTATCCCAGTTAAAAATATAACCTTCAGATGTTGTTAATATTTGATTCCCTGGAAGAAATTGGGGAGAAGAGATATGAATCAGACCCTCTAGACAAATGGATTGAAAAAACAGAAACAAGGAAAGCAGAAAACACTTAGGAAACCATGATTTTTTGATTATGATAGCCATTTCTTCAAAAGGTGGCAACAAAATGATAGATGATGGATTGGCTGTTTTAGTATGACAAGAATGAAAGATTGAATGATATATATAAGCTGTATCATAAAAGCAGACTTTTGAGTGTCAGCAAAGGAATCTCACTAAGTCCTCAAGCAATTTACTTTGTTAAGTCTACTCTCAGACAAGATATGCAAGAATTTCGATGATTGAGTTATAATTGTCTCTGCATAAGCTGCAATAAGATGATCAACTTTGCCGCCCAGTTTCAACAACCACATTCTAACAATGCTAGACCAAGACAAAAACACCAGAAATGGAAAGACTCAATATACAAATTAAGAAGTCAGAAAAATGTGAAATAATCTCAATAGTGACTTGCATACAAATAAGTTTATCTTGGGCAAGTCATAGTTATAGGAGCTTAGATACTATTGTTAATGGAAGTTTGGTGTCACCTTGAGTACCGGTTCACAAAGTCATATAAAATTGCATGGTAAAAAAATGATAAATAGTATAAAATAATATGTAATCTTTTTTAATCAACCATTGGGTGATTCAAAACTTCTTTGTATCACGGTATATAGAGTAGTATGATGAGCTGACAAGTAAACACAAATACTCGTAAACTTTTTTTTTATTTCTACAATTTCTCACTAGCTCCCTTATTCTATTGTTGTAATGAGCAAGGATGGCTGCAAAAATCTGTTGTTCACATATTTTATTTATATCCACCAACTAGAAGATTGATAATGAATATCAATCATAATTTAATGGCAGCAAAGTATTTTTCTATTTTCGCAATGAAGTACTGCATAAAAGGCTTGCTCGCACATGATTGTGCTACATAATTCAGTAGTATTTCCACTTCAAAGTTTGAGGCTGTAAGATTTCAAAATTCTGCTATGCCTGTTGATTTTATTGATAATTCCAAAAGACTTCAAAAACCGGGGCAACTTGCAATTAGCGAGATGCACTAATAGTCAAAGTTCTTATGGTCAGGACCAAACCAATACACCTTTTTAGCATTTGCTCTAGTAGCGGTCTAAAACGGCTCATTATAACAATCCATTGGAAGCATTTTTTTTTTTAAATTAAAAAAGTAGACAATAATTGCTTTGATGACCATGTACATTAGATATGTCACATTTTAGCTTAGCGCGCTTAGCGATTGTAGCTTTGCATAGGGGAAATCTGTAGTAAAGTAAGCAAGGATACACTACCCTGCACGATGACAGATGCCTACTTGGCCAGTTGGACCACCACCCTCATCTCATTCTCCGAATAAGAAATAATCTAATGTCAACCAATACAAAAACAAAAATGACCAGAGAATTAATCAATAAAATTCATTAGCATCCTGTTTTAATGAGGAAAATTTGAGGTATTCAAGGATTCCCTAATCAGATTATCCAGAGTAGCAAATCACCAAAAAAAAAAAAAATTATCATAAAAAGTTAATGCATTACAAGTTGTGGGAATTAAATTAAGGATGGCTGCCATTCAAGAGTATTCCCTGCAAACATTGGGATGATATCTCCGAATGAGAAAGAGAAAGCCTCGGGTACCTTCCAAGGAATCTTGGTCAATTTAATCTTCGATGTGTTCCTAGGAAGCCCATAGAAGTCTGGTCCATTGAAGCTTGTAAATGCCTCTAGCTTGTCAAGCGCACCCATCTATAACAATCGAAAACTAGGGTAAATAATACAAAGAGAGCATATTTTGGCACAGTAATTATTGGCATGCATGTGAAAACAAAGTCCAATATTACAGTGTATACAAAAAAGGGACAAGCTTCATCCCTAGTATTTGATAAAATCTTATTCGATTCCATCACAAAACATTGCAATTGATAAATATTTAGACCAAAATATAAATTTTAGTTTTACAGCCTTAGTTTGGAAATGCATCAGTGCACCATCTGTGGAAATCTTGATAAGCATAACACTATGAAACCTACCTCTTCAAAGACCTTGGCATATAGTGACAGTGCAACAGGGGCATTGTAAATACCAGCACATCCACAAGCACATTCCTTTCTTCCTCTCTCATGAGGAGCACTATCAGTTCCAAGGAAAAATTTTCTACTTCCACTAGTCACAGCTGAAACAACAGCCTGCCCTATATAAGAAACAACAGGATGAGATCATGGAAAAAGAATCGAAAAGGAAACAAGATATTGACATATTCCAACACTAATGCACTTTTATAATTCATGTGCAAATGGAGCACAATCAACTACTATTCTCAAGGCCAATTTACTCCAGTGACCAAGATGGGAAATCCAAAATATTTAAATGTCTGCATGCCTGGGCATGGTTTACTGGAACATACTATGAATCTCTCTTTTGAGTACTGGGAGGCAGTAGTTATGTGGTCGCAATCCTCCTTGGAAGAGAGCATTTCGATTCAGAACAAGATGCTGTGGAGTAACAGTAGCTGCTACGAATCCTAAAAATATAACTGATGTAAGAAAAATGTCTAAAACTAAGAAGGCAAGAAAGGGAATTCAAACCCACCCCCCCGCCCCCAACAAAAAAAGAAGAAAGGAATGACAACTTCTAAATGAAACTGATTTTAGCTTACCTTCTTTGCAAGACTCAACAAACTTAACTGCATCCATAGTAGTTATGTGCTCCATCACAACCTTTAATTGTGGAAGCCTTTGGATTAAAGGCTGCAAAATGGTGTCAATGAAGACCTTCTCACGATCAAAAATGTCAACAATAGGATCTGTAACCTCCCCATGAACCTACAAAAATACCAAAATACACATGAAAGTTAATTTGTAGAACAACACTTCCAAGTTGGTAAACTTCAGTATTAAAAAGTAAAATACCACCAACCCACACTATGTTTGCATTAAGCAATCCACCTATATATGGACGCAAGTGCTTAATGCGGTTGTTAATAACTGGAACACAAGAGAAGACTCATCATCCACAACCCAACAGGTATAAACGAGAAGCCAAGTTAAACTTAGTCTGATATAGTAAAATTACCAGCAACGGCATATTCTGCTCGACCATCTCCTCAAGGACATGTACACATTTCCCAAAAAGATCTGTGACACCGTCTTGAGAATTTGTCGTGGCACCAGCAGGGTACAACTTCACAGCAAATACAACACCAGTTTTTCCTGTCATTAAAAAATTGTTTTAGTTTCAAAATTCCCTTGTAACCTTTGGCATTAGAAGCACATGGAAAATCCTATTAGCTAGTTTATGATTCACTTTTCCAGGCAACAAACATCAAAAGAGACTATATCAGTATGCAAATAGCCTTATACATATAATGGGCTCCATCAACAGCAGAATGTTGGTTGGACTTACTAGCAAGCTTGATCTCATCAGGACTTGTTTTATCTGTCAAATAAAGTGTCATAAGCGGAGTGAAATTGCTACTGGCAGGCAGTGCTTTCAAGATGGACTCGCGGTAGGCCACAGCAGCAGCTGTGGTGGTGATGGGAGGTTTTAAATTCGGCATCACAATTGCCCTCCCATAATGACTTACACTGCAAATGGGTAAAATAGTTATCCAAAACATTGAAAATACAATCAATGCACATTGCCATCAAGGTAAGAGAACCTGTGTGGAACAACAGCTTTAAGAAGGTCACCATCGCGAAGGTGAAGATGCCAATCATCAGGTTGAGTTAGAGTGAGCTCCATTATAATTCCTTTGCACTTCAATTGCTTAAACCCGAGAACTTTTGCACTGGGAATTTCAATATCTATAACAGACATAACATTAAAAGTAAAGCATAAGCAAGTTCTCAACTAAAGCTTTTGATTAGTCGTTTGCTCTAATAAAACTAGCTGGGCTATATCCTATAAGATTCATTCCCTTCTTCCCAAAGTCTTTATTGTTTTAAAAACTCTTTCAAGCTTGAAAATTTCCTCTGATCAAGGGAAAATAACACCATCATTGCAAAGAAAAAAAAAATGAGGAGCCCCTCTGTAAACTTGTTACTAATCCAGAACCAGAATTCCTTTTAGCTTCAAATTTCATTTATCAAACAAAATTAGACAAACCTCAGTAACAACAATATATCTAAGCCAATGCGTTCTGTTGTAGTATTTCCTTTTCGATTAGAAACCTAAAAATAATTATTGAAGGCTGCATCCAACATGCCCTAAGCAGCCGCCTAATCAGTGAAGTTGAGTTGAAGGATAGTTTCTTTCTTTCAGGCATTTATACAAACAAGTGGGAAGCAGCAAAATTAGCAAAAATGGACCGCACTGAATTTAAATCAAGACTTACTATGTGTGCAGTATGCTACCAGCTCTGAAGTCTCAACTTTGAAAGGGATAAAAGAAAACAAATCACTAAAAAGCTAAGAGAACCAAGAAGAGGATTATCGCGTTACTGAATAAACGGTGCCGTCTCGATGCAGAAAAATAGAAATTCATTATTGTACATTTGTACTGATACAAAATCAGCATTACTTATATTAAAATTTTGGATGACAGGTGCTTTAAGCATATTACTTATGTTAAAATAGTTTCCATTGCTTAATTTGCTATTTACTGGAGGCAATTTGAACTGGGAAAAAATAGGACCACGATGTCCAATTATAAATGAAATAAACTACCTTTCAAAATTTGAAGAAAATAAATAGAATTGAATATCGCTTTTATTCGTATCGAGTCTTTGAGTTAATGTCTAGTTGTTCAACTAAATCATAGTTGCTTGTAACCACTTTTTTAAATTTTAGCTCCCACAGGTTTCATCATCACAAATTTTACTAAGCTCCGGCATTATTATTATATTCAGCAAAGGCATCCAGGAGTTGATAACTTAATGGTGGCATCACCCGTTGCGGCATTTTGTCAAACAATTGGTGTGCTACTATCACTGAGACCCCAATGCAGAACTCGTGTTCTCCCCTTGATTCGTATGGTACACGGCTGTAGGATTTTTTTAAACTTGAAAAAAAAACCAGAAACAAAATCTAAAAAGAAATATCAACAAATAACAAAAAAATCAATAAATAAAATAAAATGTGCTGGAGAAAGCAAACATACATACATCAAGTATCAGAACTGATTAACTGAATCATTCTCATACACAGTAGGTTTCACTGTGTCAGAAGGTGTCCTAAGATTTTTTCTGATTTCATCATCTTGATGATGTAATTTCACTGAAAACTATTTAAAAAAGAAAAAAAAAACAGAAAAAATGAATCAGAAAGAACGTAGCGAATAGGTTTTGATCAAATGAAATTAATCATCACCTTTGCATTAACTTTCCTCATTTTCATATATTACATGGAAATCAATTTTCCTTGTTTTTCTTTTTTATTTTTTTATTTTATGAAAGAACAATGAAATCGAAACTTAAAATAAAAAGACTCGCGAACACAACTATGAAACCAGGAGTTAAAAAGAAGCGCAGAGTTTGAGATGAGTTGCGTGGCGTTTCTAGCAAACACAGAACACTAAGAATTTATAGGGGTGGGGGCAACTAAAGCCCTAGAAGCATAGAAACGCTGTGTCATGCTGGCTGTTTGGGAACTGATGCACAGTTATTCCTACACTTTTGAGGATGCCTGTGCAACTAACACGTGCCCCCCGAGGTTTAGGAAAATCGATTTTGCTTAAATTAGCCACGTTAACCTGAATTAGCCGTTGGTCTTGTTTTTGTTGGTGCAGATTAGATCAAGATCGCAGATTATACGGCTGAATTAGAAGAATTTATAACTAGAGTATAGTTTCCACTCTCTTGAATAAAAAATATCACAACCTTAATATGGAAAATCATCTCATAAATCGCGGCAACAAGTTGATCCGAATCCGAGTCCAAACCTCAGCAGCTTCAGTAATTCCAAAAAACAAAAATTAAGCATACAGCAGTTTGGATAAAGGCCACGGCTAAGTTAGATTTTTATGTAACTTATAATGGGGTAAAAATGAGTGATAAGGAGTGACATTATTACTTGAAATGGGCTGTCTGTAAGTATAACTTAGCAAGACTCTTGGATGTACAGTTACATGTACCCACTTAGTTTTGGGAAGATCAACAGATCAATTGCAGTAAAATCAAACAATATAATATACTATGCTTCTTTAGTAATATTATAATATCTCAGTTTTTCAATGATAGATACTGATATTACACCCTTATCAAGGGGGAAAAATGTGATAATATGACACTTATTAATTAAAGGGAGATAGCTAGTTTCTCCATACTAAAATTAACATATGCCACTTACTCTTTTATTGTATTCATTATATTTAATAATTCCTCAGTCACCATAATTTTATAGTATTATTCTTATTTTTAAATATATTTTTATTCATATCTATTATGAATTAAATGAATCATATAAAACAAAAATTTAAATACTAAAAATAAGAAATTTAGTTTTTGGTGTGAATAAAAAGTTAATAAAAAAATATTTTCTTGTACTTTTTGTTATTTTTAAAATTTTTTCTTATAATAAATATATATTTTAGATTCTCAAGATAAAATATCAAGCAAATGACCCATTTACCATCTTTTCCTTTAAATATTTTTGTATTGGATATTATGAAAGGCAAGCAGTATCTATTGACTTCAATAAAGGAAGAACTGACAATCTCCCTCCATTAAATAACTAATATCATATATTTGTTAAATTGCTTATTACTTTATTAATTCTATCATCCTATAAATAATGTCACATCACTTAAATCTATTAGTTAGATTACTAGTTGGAAATTGTAAAAACATTGCTGACTTATTAGGTCTTACATATTATTAATTAACTAAACTACATAGGCGATTTAAAAAAAAAAAGGTTAACAACTTCAGTTTGACCATCTGTCTATGAGTGATAATCACTTCCGAATTTAGATGAGTGTTAGTCAACTTTCATAATGTCCTCCAAAAGTGGATAAGAAATTGTGTATCACGGTTAGATACAATAGAACTCGGTAGATATGCAATATATAGACTTTCTTGAAGAATAAGCGAGCAACAGTCAAGGCCTCTGCAGTTTTCTCAAACGCAATAAAGTGAGACATTTTTTAGAACCAATCGACAATGCCAAATATTGAATCCACACCACTTTGAGTATGGGGAATGATTCATCGGAAGTTTAAAGTTTAAAATATTTCGTTGATTCTAGAGAATATCGGAATAAAGAATAAGCTAAATTTACGTTGATTCAAAAGAATTCCATGAATTTAGGGGTTAAGACTTGTTGATTCTGTAGAATACCGAGAATTAACTAACTCAAATACTCACACAAAGATTTGAAAATTGAAAATATTATTGAAATAGAATATGCCTTCAAAGGCTACAAGAGGGCGCTATTTATATTAGCAGTAATTATCCTAAATCAAGACCTAAAAGGAAAATAAAATTCTAAATTGGAAAGGAAACAAAATTCTAAATTGGAAAGGAAACAAAATTCTAAATTGGATAGGAAATTAAAAGTCCTAAACCTTAGTTAATAAGGACACATATCCTAGTATAATATGGATTCCTACTCTGCATCATTCCCCCCAGGATGGAGAGAATTCGCCCTCGAATTCAGATTGTCAGCAACAACATCTTCATCATGATCACCTCTATAAGGAATAAGATGTTTGACATTGAATACATTTGCGATGCAGATATCACTAGGACGCTTCAGTTTGTATGCATTATGATTTATCTTTTCAATAATCTCTAAAGGTCCAATTTTTCTGGTGGAAAGCTTGTTGTACTCTCCAACAGAGAACTTATCTTTGGTTAGGACAACCCAAACAAGATCTCCCACTTGAAATTCTAAAGCTCGGCGCTTTTTGTCTGCTTCAATCTTATAACCTTCAGTAGTCTTCTTCAAAGACTCTTACGTAGTTGCATGAATCTTCTTAAACTACTTAATAAAGTCTTCTGCTTTGCTACTTTTGCGGACTAAATTTGGAATTGAAGCCAAGTCAATGGGATCTCGTGGATTATATCCGTAATTCACCTAAAAAGGGCTTAAACTAGTACTACGCTTAACCGCACGGTTATAAGCAAACTCGATTTGGTATAACTCTTGATCCTATGTCTTCAGGTAATCAATAACTAGATTACGTAGATGGTTTCCTAAAGAACAGTTGACAACTTCGGTTTGATCGTCTATTTGTGGGTGGTAAGCATTTCCAAAATTCAGGTGAGTATTAGTCAACTTCCATAATATCTTCAAAAAATGGTTAAGAAATCGTGTATCCCAGTTAGATACTATAGAACTCGATAAGCCATGCAATCTTAGACTTCCTTAAAGAATAGGCGAACAACAGTCAAGGCGTCTGTAGTCTTCTTGTAGGCAATAAAGTGAGCCATTTTTGAGAATTGATCCACAACAGCAAATATTGAATCCATACCCTTCTGAGTGCGAGGTAATCTAAAAACAAAATCCATGCTAATGTCAAATCAAGGTTATGTTGGAATCGGTAGCGGCATATATAACCCAGCATTAGTTGCGGTGCTTGGGAAACCTGACAAATGCGACAAGTCTCAACATAGTGATAGACATCATGCCTCATGGTAGGCCAAAAATAAGTGTTAGCTATGAGGACAAGAGTTTTGTCACGACCCATGTGCCCTTTGTTATATAACTCTGCAATGATTTTCAGTCTCAAACTTGAGTTAAGAACACATAACTGATTACCTTTGAAGAGGAATCCATCATGTAACTAATAGTCTGATCAGAATCCTGCAATAACGTCTTCTAATAAAAGAGCAAAGAAAATATTAATAGCATATAACTTTAGAAATGTATGAAATCCGAGGACTTGATTATGCATTCATGTCAACAAAGAAGTTTGTTGACTAAGTGCATTTGCTACCGGTTGGATTCGCAAGAGGTATGCTTTACCATAAAAGTAAACTGCTGAAGGAATGCTGTCCACATGGTGTGTCAGTGAGAAAGCTTATCTTGACTATTAAAATGCTTCAACGCGGCATAGTCAATGTATAAAACAAAGTCTCTATGAATCAGATAATGTCACCAATGTTTTAATGTCTGGACCACTGCGTAAAACTCCATGTCATAAGTGTTGTAACGCGCCTTTGCTCCATTCAGCTTCTCATTGAAATAATTTATAGGCTTACCCTGTTGGCTAAGAACAGCTCTAATGCCTATCTTGGAAGCATCACAATGTACCTCAAAAGTGAGCGAAAAATCTGGTAGGGCAAGTACTGGGGCTGTAATCAATTTTTCTTTGATAACTTCAAATGCCTTAGTAACATCTTCAATCCAAGAGAACTGTCCTCCTTTCATGCAATCCGTGATTGGCACTATAATAGTACTAAAATGAAGAATGAATTGTCTATAAAAAGATGCCAATCCATGAAAACTTCTGATCGCGGATAAAGTAATTGGTTGTGGCTAATCTCGAATAGCATCCACTTTCGATTGATCAACGGATATACCATCCTTTGGCACCATATATCCCAAAAATAATACTTTCTCTGTCAAGAAAATATACTCGTTTACTGTTATGTATAAACTTGTTGCTCTTAAAGCTAAAAGTACTTCTCTAAAATGTTGTAGATGTAAATCGTGGCTAGCGCTATATATAAGTATATCATCGAAGTAAACAACCATAAACTTTCCAATGAAAAGGGTGAAGAACTCAATTCATAACTCGCATGAAAGTACTCGAAGCATTGGATAAGCCAAAGGGCATTACTGATCACTCGTATAACCCTTCGCGAGTTTTAAAGACTGTTTTCCATTCAGCTCCAGGCCGTATTCGAATCTGATACGCTATAGGTTTATATGAATTAGATAATAACACCAATGCTTTAATGCTTGGACCACTTCATAATACTCCATATTATAAACATTATAACTGCCTTTCCTCTATTTAACTTCTTGCTAAAATACGCTATAGGTTTACCCTACTGGCTAAGAACAACTCTAATGCTTATTTTAGATGCATTACAATATACCTCAAAAGTTAGAGAAAATTTTGGTAGGGTAAATACTGAGGCAGTAGTCAACTTATTTTTTTATAATTTTAAATGCCTTTGTATCTATTTTTGTCTGAGAGAATTGTCTTGTTTCATGCAATTTGGGATTAGTGCCATAATAGTACTGATATCACTTGTAAAAAGATTCCAACCTATGGAAACCTTCTGACAATAAATAAAGTAAATGGTTGTGGCCAATCTCAAATAGCATCCACTTTCAATTGATCAATAGATATACCCATATTCTAAAAATAATACTTTTTCTATCAAGAAAATATACTTGTCTACTGCAGTGCATAATGTCGTTGTCTTTAAAGTTGAAAGTACCTTCCTTAAATATTGCAAATGTAATTCCTGACTAGTATTATATATCAGTATATCATGGAAGTAAACAATTACAAGCTTTCCAATGAAAGAACGAAGAAATTGATTCTTAACTCACATGAAAGTATTCAGAGCATTGGATAAGCCAAATAGCATTATTAACCTCTTTTCTATAACCCTTTGCGAGTTTTAAAAGTTGTTTTCTATTCATCACCGGGTATTATTTGAATATGATGATAACCACTCTCCAAATCAAGTTTCGTAAAAATTTTGCTCCACAAATTTGTTCCAACAAATTTAATATTCTAATATTTCATGAATTCTTAAGAATACCAGAATAAATGAACAGTTTAAATTCATGTTGATTCAAAAGAATACCATTAACCTAGAGGGTTAAAACTCGTTGATTTCATAGAATACTGAGAATTAACTAAATTGAAAAACTCACATAGAGCTTTGAGAACTTAAAATATTATTGACAAAAAACAAAAAAAATAAAATGTTGATGTCTTACTTAACTAAAACCACATCGTTTTATAGCAACTACTTAAAAAGGATGATAATATATAGGTAAAAACCTTTTGGTTTTTGTTTGAGTGTTGGCTTACAAACAAAACCCTCATCGTCAAACTCCACTCTGAAAAACAAAACCCCACACTTCTTTTAATTGAAATCCTTTGCCTTTATTGTTTTCTGCCGCCCTAGAGTCTTAAGTCATTGTTAAACTCATCCTTAGGGCCAGTTTGGTAATGATGCAGCTTTTAAAATAATTGCTGTTAGCTGTGCTGTAGAAAGAATCAGCTGTGAAGAGAATCAGTTAAGTGTTTGGTAAATTTTATTTTCAAAAGTACTGTAAATTTTGAAAGCATTTATGGGTATTTGATAAATCTTATTGTTAAATTGGTATTAGAAAATAAATGACTAAAATATACATAATGTAGGATGAAATTTACTTATACATATAAAAGTGTACACGTACAATATCTCGTTGAATCAAACAATTTTTTTTTATAAAAATATGGAATTGGCATATTAACTTCTTGCCAAGCAGCATAAACGTAGCACTTTCTATAGCTTTGTGCCCTGTATCTTTAGTTACACAAACTATTCTTATGGAGAAAACGAAGCGTCTTGATAGTTGAAGGAATTTCCCTTATGACATGCTACCTCAGCTCCCCAGTTCTTAACTCTTTATAATATCTCTAAAGTAGAATTCTTTGGTCAAGAAAGTCTATTATTTTATTGAGAACCTGCAAAACGTGCTTGGTTCCCACATTATCTAATTCAATGTATCTATTTCGTTGTATCATACTTTAAAAAAGAAGCTACCTAAATAGTTATAAGAAATATGTTTTGTTGATTTAGAGTGAAGAATTCAAAATAATTTTAACTAATTTTAAAATAATTGCTATTATCTTTAATTGTGTATTATAATAATTTTAACTAAAAATAAAATTTATGCTATAGTGATTTTTTTAAATCTTAAAACAATTGATATTTAAAATTTATTTCCAATTTAAATAAGGATAATTTCGGGTTTAAGTAATAATTGTAAGGATATTTATGGAATTATATTAAAGGATAAAATTGATTCTCAAAATCAGAATCTAACAGTTACTCCTTCCCTGCTTTTTAAAATCAGCTGTAGGAGGAACTGATTCTGGCAAAAGTGATTTTGATTTTTTTTTTTACCAAACACCAAAATTAGCTTTTAGATTTTTAAAATCACTTTTAACCCTCCCAAAAGCAATCCCAAACGGGGCCTTAGTGATTCAAGAAGACCTAAATCCTAGCTACATGAGATAAAAATCATCACTCACTGTTGCTTTAAAGAAACCCTAATCGTTGCAATCATTCACTGTTTCACTAATAGTTAGTGAAGTTTTGTTGCTCGCTAACCGAAGAAAAACACTTTTTGTTGTTCAAAATTGAATTCTCTTGCTCGTTATTGCTATCCATTCATTGTTAGTGAAGGTTTTAGTTTTGATTTTTAATTTGAAATTAAAAAAATATTAATTTTTGTTTAGATTGGTACTGCATATATATTGAGGGAATTTGATTTGATTTTAATAGTGCATTGTAGGTGGTCGATATTTTTATTGTGTAAATTTGTAGTTATTTTTGTTGGTTTTGATAGGCAATGTCTATTGGAAGACAATGATTCAGTGCAACTTTCCAGCTTTTGTTTAGAGTGATTAAAGGTTTGGTATTCATTTCATTTCTTACTGTCTTCATCAGTTTGATAGCTTTCCCTCATATGACCTTCAAAGATATCTTGCTCTATATTCTTGCGTTCATGCCAATAGGATGGGGACTACTACTGGTCAGTGAGAGTGAATCATTTAATTAATTAAACTACCATACTTAATTGCCAATATTGTTTACCATTAGGGCTTTTCTAATAACTGACTTTTTTCACTTTTCGTGGATGCATGGTGAAGGACAACATTTGTCCATGAGGTTTCTAAAAACGCAAATTTTGCACAGTAAAATTAAAACGGATGGCGGAAGCTCTAGAAATCTCGGATCGGCTTCATTCACAAACGAAAATCAAGAGGAAAGATTGAAGTTTAATTACCTCACTTGTAGTTTCAAAAACAACTTCGTGAAGTAGGAGAAAATGACTGAAAACAGCAAGCTACGAACACTGTCCAGAAAATAGACCTCTGCACGAATAGCTTCTGTTTTGCCACGATTTGAGATCTTTAAAGCATGCCAATTGTGATACCTCTAGTAGTCCACACTTAGAAATGTTCTAGGAGTTCATAGGATTTGGAATCACCCAATTTCGTTTGGAAATGAGAGAGATAATGAAGAAATATGAATGCTAGTTCATGATGATTCATTCCACCAAATAAAGCCACCATTATCTTCAATAATGGCACCAAACATTATCATGTGCTAGACCCACCCACTAAGCCATTATTTATTGAATGTGATCTTATCACTTCAATAATTTATTTAATCAAATTATTTTGAATAAATAAATAGCTAAATTAATTAATTTTGTCTTTAATTAATTAATCCCATTTTGATCGAATCAAATGGTTAAATGTGGGCTTCTTTTGTGACATGTTCTAATGCTTTCTCTTAATCCATATTAGGTCCAATAAAAGTCCAAAATTCTAAACCCAAAATTGGTCTAGAAGTCCATAATTATATATGAACCGGAACATGTCTAAAATGGTCATTTTACGTGCTTGATATTATACATAATGTTTAATTGAGGATTTATGAAATTTATTTTGTTCCTTAAACTATTTATGGAAAATCTAAATTTCTATCTTAAATCATATTTAAGATATATATATATATTCATTCTTAATGAATTATAATATAAATATCGATTTTCCTAAAATTAGAAAATTTAACTTCTTGTTCTATTAACTCATTTTTAATTTCTATTTGGTGTGTGACCTTTTAAGTTCTTTGTTATAAGGTAGTAGAACTATTTTAATGATAACTCTTTATTCATTAAATGATGCTAAACTCTTTAGTCATCAAATAGAACTTTTCTAATGACCTTAAGATGCATTGCTAATACGGTTTACCAATATTAATCTTAAGGTTTCTACAAGTCATGAGTGACACCTTGCAGTATTTCACAACCATCTAAATAACAAGAATTGTTGGATCTATAGAACCTATTCCATTGTATCTCTATGTCTTGGTCTCTTCATCATCCATGTCCAGAGAAAAGCACGGCTTATGGTTTATTATGTTAAGCAGTTATGCTTTATCTCAAAATAAATCTAAATGAATTTGGCATGAAAATATAATTTGAACTCCTTCAAACATATTTCACCTTAGCCAAGGATTTCTCATGCCAATTCATATTATCTCACAGGGACATCTTTTTTGAATATTACAAAGTCATGAATTCCATATTGTCCACACACTTGTCTCCATACATAGCCAACCATGACAGCTATTGTTAGATCTCTTCCTTGATTAAGAATCAATCATTATGCTTTCACATATCAGAGATATCTATGTATAAGACATCTGTTATGCCTTAGGTCTAAAGACCATTACTAAACATAGTGTCTATCACAATGTATAATAAGCCATTAACACTCAAAACCATATGGCTTACTATATTTGGTCAAGTTCAGTAAACTCGTTCTCTCAACAAGTACCTATGTGTTTGACTTGACATCTCATGTCAATGATATGAAACTCACCATCCATTTTAGTATCACATACCATAAGGAGTCATAACACATACTAGTGTTTATAGGAATTTATAATGTCCAATCATAAATCCACCACTAGGAACTATTTTAGAAGTATAGTACAAAGGATGCACGTTTCATATTCTCGACAAACTCGAGAATGTGTTCCTTAACTATTTTACTTCTTGGACTATATTCATTAAATTAATTTATGAATGTTGATAACTTTGTCATTTTATAAATATCAAAATGCTATTCAAATACAATAATTCCCTAAACAAACAAACCCCATTCGATTGGCCTTTAGGGCATATTACTAACACATGGAACTATATATAAAGATTGCACAAGCTCGTAAGCCAATGATATAATATGGTGGAATTTGGGAATAAGTTATGACACTTGCTCATGGGTATGAAATAGTGATGGGATTGCTTCTATTCACCGTGTTGCATTCTTGGTGTGGTTCTCATTTGTTTTAGAATTTCAAACAAAAATGTTGTTTAACCAAGCATTTAGTAGAGTTTTATAGGTTTCTTATATTCTTAGAAGATAGATAAAGGAAAAGGAGAGGTTTTCTAAAAGTAAGGACTAATTGCATGCATACATAGATGTATCCATCATCCTAATCAGTCAGTCTTGTAATTTTTTTTGTGTGTGTGATCACCTGCATCCACAAGTACTTATATTATAACTATAATTTCATAAACAATAGTTCTAGTACTCCTAGCTAGCTTGTAAAAGTAGACACGTATAGTTGAAATGACTTCATCCTATGTTGATAAATAAATAAGCTTGTTATATTGAAATCATAGAAGAACACAAACTGAGGAATTAAATCTTAAGCACATGTTCGTATTTCTTTGAAGTTTCTAATTAATATCTTATTACTATTAATTATTATTCCTATTATCCAGTTAAACAACTTAATTGGAGAGAAGTTTGATTATTTGTAATGCATGCTTGAGGTTGAGCAGAACCTGATCATTTCTCTTTAATTTGTGCAGATGATTAAGATGAAAAATATTAATGCATGTATGTATGATCAATAGCTTTATAGTGTGTGTGTGTGTGTGTGTGTGTGTGTGTGTGTGTATCACAATATCCTCAACAGAGGAAGAGACATGATCACACACTCGCTAGCCATTTTTCCTGCGTGTTGTACCTTTTTGGATGACAAATTGTTTGAAACTAATTTTGGTCTTTACATATCCAGTATTTATCACGCTCACTTGATTGGAAATATGAAAATGTTGTGCTAAATCAAAAAGTTGATCTTGTTGTTTCCCAAGACCCTTACCTTCGGATGGCACTAATATTTTCTTCAAAGCAGGTACTATTTGCATTCTGCTACTCCTGAATTTAATCTCCAATATCTTGCATTAGGTAAGTACTATCTGATTGTGTCTGACTGCTTAGGGTATAACTTTGGATACTTAAGAGATACCAAAAAAATAAAATTAAATTAACTTCATAGGAAATTGATAGTAATGGAGTACAAATTGACTTTGGGTTCTGAGGATGCATATCTTGTTTGATACTGCGTGCTTTTGCTTGATTGGAAGTAATCAATTTTGACTAGTATCTCTTTTTCAGACTTATGTAACCACATATGTGAGATATTTACAAGTTGTAGTTGATAATAAAGTTGTAGAGTAGAATTTCTTATTTTTAGTCAATTCAAATAGTAAGATATAAAAAAGTTGTGCAACAGATTGTGGTTCTAATCCCACCTTTTTAAGTAGTACCAATGTATTGGTTTAAAGAAACCCTTTATTCATGCTTTTGATTAATAACTAACTATTGTCCCCGTGCTAAGGTTTAAAGAAAAGGAAAAAAAATGTTTAAATACATGATATATGTGTATGTTTAAATATTTTATTTCATTTCCTTTGTTTTAGAAGCACTCAAAATGAACAATGAGACAATAACTTTTAATGACTATGAGCGCCAACCGTTTTCTTACTGAACTATTAACTTGATCAAATAAATCCAACTAGGAACAGAGTTATTCGTACTTGAATATGATATATGTAAGAGGCAGGACAATCATCTTCCTTGAATTTGTGGACGCCAATCTGGACACATTCAAATGGTGCCAAGGAAACATTAAATGACCAGCTCTTCTAGCTCCAGGTGTGGAAACAATCATAATTTCTTTAATCTTTTTTAATGCCTTACTTTAGAGAAGGGAAAAAAGGGGTCTTGCCTTATTTTTCACTGAATGTTTTCATATTCTATTATTACTTGTATCATTTTTCCTTTTTGAAGACATTATTCTTAATATTTTCATGTGCAAATGCTTGTTTTTCACTTAATCTCAATTAATGAAATGAGATACATTTTGCTTGGGTTTGGGGCTGCTGGATTTTGCTGCTCGAAAGGACTACATTTTGCATAGGTTTGGTGGTAAATGTTCCTAAATGCTGAGTACTTTGCTTTGGTTTTGAATTGGTCTTCGTTGGCTATTGGCTTGACTTTGCAGTACTAATTAACTAATGTATTTTAAAGTTTGAATTTTATGTTTTCAAAATTTAGAAGTACTTCTGGTATTTTTATGGATAATAAAGTTCAATAAATTAGTTCATTGGTTTTGGATTTGATTGCATTTATTAATATATTTTCTTTAATATAAATTTTATAATTTAAAATTTAAATTGAGGAAGCTAAAATTACATAATTTTTTTTAAGTAAAGTAAACAAAATAAATAATCAATTTTTAAAAATTTGTGAAAAAATACCAGTCACAACATATGACACACAACTTTATCCAAAAATAATAATTACAATTTTAATTTCATAAAATTTAAAATTTTCAGCCGAATTTTCTAACAAAAAGGAAAATTAAAAAAATCGATTTCCCTCCTATAAATAGTATAACATAATTATGAGATGTAAAATTTATCACAACTTATGATGGGTTTCTACTTGTCACCTTTTCTTGACGCTAGGTACAATGATGGTAAGAATAATTGTCATCCGTCTCTTAAGATGATGGTTTTTTTCTATCATAATAAGTCCTTTTTCTTGCAGTGTCAGACAATGAATCTGATGATGTTGATGCCACTAATGATGAAATAAAGAACATGGGAAAATCATTGGCTATGTTGATTGAGAAGTTTCAAATCGTGATGAAAAGAAAATTTGGAAATAAGAAGAAGAAGAAATCTTCATCAAAACTGCAATCTATACAAAAGATTAAATCTTCTTTCAATTTTAATTTATTTGGAGCTAATTAAGATCAAAGTATTCAATATGGGGCTTGCCATGATTATGGTCATATTCACAGTTATTGTTCTAATTGAAATACTAGCTAAGCAACTCAAGAGGGGGTGAATTGGGTTTCTAAAAATTATGGAGTAAATAAATCAAAATTCAATGTAAATATTTAATAAAATTAAGCAAATAACAAAAAAGTAACAACAATCAAAACATAATGAGAGAATAGAAAGAGAATCAAACACGATATTTTTTACACGGTTCGGCAAATCCTGCCTATGTCCATGCATCCAAGCTCACCAGGCTGGAGAATTCCACTAACCAAGCCTTTGCATGCTAAGGCTGCAACATTTTTACAACTGACTTCCAAGGTGTTAACCAACCTTTACAACCAAAGGTTATCCAAAACCTTTTAACCCAAGTGTTTCCCACACTCTCAAACACTTACTTTGATGTTAAAATGAAAATTAAACAAATTTTCCTTCACAAAATTTATGTGTTTACAAATGAAAGACAAAAGTATGATCTAACAAATTTTAAGAACAAGAAAGATTGAATACACAATAACTAGCTCAATTATGATTGTAGAATTTGTTGTAAAATTTGATTGAGTCTTTTTATAATTGGAGAAGAAAACTAACAATTGTTGACTTTCTAACCATAATCGGAGCGCCAATAAACAAAAGTCAAATTGTCGTTTTGACTTACACAAGTCACCGTTATACTGAATTTGAATAGTCAGTTCACCGTTTGGAGTTGTCATTTTGCCGTTTAATTCTAGAAGCTAATATGCTTGAAGTCGACTTACCTTTTGCTAGTAATTGGCTTGCCAATTATTTCCAATAACCCTGTAAAGAGATATCAACTAACCATTTCTAATAATCGGTTCACCATTTTCAGTTAAATTGCTCTCTAGAATTTGTTGATTAACCGTTTTTTAATAAATGGTTCACCGTTATCTTCCAGAATCAAAACTATATGATATCCTTATAAGTTTTCTGTTTCAAGATGAACGATTATCCGTTTTTGTTTAGATTCTTAAACTTGCCCAAAAACTTCGTACGACCTAAAAATTAAACCAATTTTAAGGACTCCAACATTCTTAATCTAGTTTGTTATTATCAAAATAAATATTATGGCAATATTTGTGTTAACACTAATTACCTATTGAAAAGGAAGAAAATAATGCAAATGACTTGGAGTGATGATGATGACTCAAGCATTAATGAGGAAGAAGTTATTTTTAGTGGATTTGTTGTTCATGATAAGAAATTGAGACTTCAAAATTCTGATGATGAAATATCAAAATCACATTATGTTTCTCCTCTGTGTGGTTTATGAATTATTTCCCATAATTTTTTTAAAGCCTCAAGTGATGAACAATCTATTTCAGGAGCCAAAAGTAGTTATGATGATGATGTTGTTATTGGATTAACGAACAAAGCATGTGATCACATGCATTTTGAATGGATAAGAATGAATGGAAAATGCAGGAATGTGAATGAAAATTTGTCAAAACTCTTAGATGCACTACATGAAAAAAAAGTTACAACAAAAGGAATTTAGTGCATGCTAAGCTTATTGTAAATTTTGATATTTAACAACGTTCTAAGGTCGTGCATTTTTAAAAATTGCTTAAAATTTACCTTCAACAATATGCTTTTGTTAACACATATTTTCATAACATGGATTTTGATGATAACAAGCTAGGTTAAAATGTTGGAGTCATTAATTAAGGTCTTAAAGCTATATGATATTTTGGGCAAGTTTAAGAATATCAAAATAAACAGATAACCGTTAATTTCAATCGGACAACTATTTTCTAAAGGAAGTTACTTGGTGTCGATTTTAGAAGATAACATTGAATCGTTTATTTAAAATGGTTAATCGACAAATTCTAGAGAGCAAACTTTTTGACAACGACAAACTGTTTACTAATAATGACAAACCGATAAATTATAGAAAGGAATTAGTTTGTAACCGGTGAACTGTTTTAGCACAAATGGCTAGCCTATATTGTTTTGCAAGTCTCTGAAAATAAACGTCAAATCGATAACTTCAAAACGCGAATTGACTATCTAAAATTGCAACATAACAATCACTTGTTCAAGTTAAAACGATGATCCGACAGCAGTTAATGGTGATCCGATTATTCCCAGAAAGTCAATAACGACTAGTTTTCTTCTCCAACCATAAAAGGCTCAATCATATTCAAATTAAAAGTGATTCAACAATTATTATTGAGCTTGCTATTGAGTATTCAACCTCTCTTGTGCTTAAAACTTGTATTCTTTTATCAAATCACGCTTTGGGCTTTCATTCGTAAACACATAAAATGTGTGAGGGAAATTTCTTTGTAAACTTAATTTCAATATCATAATTGAGTGATTGTAAGTTTGGGAAACACTTGGGATAAGAGGTTTGGAATAACCTCAGATTGTAAGGATTGATTGACACCTTAGAAGTCAATTGTAAATCTTGAAGCCTTGGGTTGTAAAGGCTTGGATAGTGGATTCCTTAAACTTGGTGAGCTTGGAGGCGTGGACGTAGCTTGAGTTTGCCAAACCACGTAAAAATATCATGTTTGTGCTCTCTCTTCCCTTATCTTTTTAATTTTGTTTATTGTTATTATTATTATTAAGGCATTGTTTTGAATTATTGTGTGATTTCATTTGCTTAAGTTTTAAAAACTCAATTCACCTCCCTCTTGGGTTGCGTAGTTAGTAATTCAGCTTTAGGACACGTTGTGAAAAACATTATTACAACAACTTTTTACTATGGCAGATTCGACAACATAAATGGCAATGTGCAATTTAAGTACACTATTAAAAATTTCATCTTTAGCAACATTCTGACAGGCATTTTGATAGTAAGAATATACCAAAATATTCTCTTATTCGTTGTCATTTTTTTTCAACTGTGAAATAAATTACCATAGCAAAAAAATGATTATATTTATCATTTCTTTTATGTTTACAATAATAACAATGCCCTTTCAAATAAAAAAATAGTAATAAAAAGTAACTAATTTTAAATAATAAGTGATTATTCATAAAATAATTAGATTTATCTAATTAAAACACTAATTTATTTTGTATATATAAATAAATTTTGTCTACCACAAATAATTTAATTTTAAATAAAAAATACAATAAATACATTCATATTTATTTATTGTTTTCAACTCTATTATGTTATTTTAAATTAAAAAATGAAAAATTCTTTTGTTAGCCAAAAAAAGTAGAAGAACAAATAAAAGACTGTGTTGTAAATTTAATGAGAGAATATTCAAACTATGTGAAGAAAATGAAGAAATTGTTGACAACTAAAGCTTAAACATAGAGGTGGAGAATTCTTATTTCTTTCTCTTACTAGTGATATTGCTTGAGAAAAATGAGATGATATTACATGTAGAGAAGCTACCAATTTATAGTAAAACAAAGCTTCTCAGTTGTTGAGAAGTGTGAACACACAAATATTATATTAACACAATAATGAAACAATTTTGGTAATATGCTTCCATGACTCACACTTTAGGTAAATTGGAGGAGTCAGTTAAAGTGATAGAAAATCAACAATAATCATAACACTCCTCTTTAAGTATCCACTGCTTAATAGGCCAAATGATGACGTTGAATGTGCTTTTAAACTACCTCGTTAAAAGCCTTTGCTAGTAGAACAAGTTACTGAGTGCTCTTTCTGATAAATACTCCTCCTAATTAGTACTCCTCCTGATGGCGACATACATTAATTTGATACTATATTGAAGCAACGCATGCCGATGCCACCTACAATTTTCTCAAATATAGGTGTAAGTAGAGCTTTTTTAAATATGTTAGCTAATTATTTGCGAAATATATTTGCTTGATATCAATCTTCTTGTTTTGCTGGAGCTCATGAATGTAGAACAATTTTTGTGAAATATGTTCTATCTTGTCTTCTTTAATATGTGAGATGTGTGGTCTCAAGCGAACATATCGTATAATCAAGTTACCTCCCCAAAAAGAATTTCACCGAAAACTAAAAAATATGGTTAGTTTAAAGCTAAAGTAAGATATGGTATCAATCATACCTGTATATGGAGTAACCATCATGTAGTTTTTCAAAGATTACCCAACAAAGAAATTTGCTTTTTTCGAACAACTTTTATCTCTTATAATCACCAATAGTAAAGTGTCCAATCGTGCTTTTCTTGAAACATAAAAGAAGAATGTAATAGTATAGCCAAAAATTGTGCATATAAGAAGAGTGTTACATGATTCATTAGTATAAACCTTTCAAAGAGTGCAGTTGAGACATTTAAAACCTCCACATTTTATTCAAAAATCATAATAGCAGAATTCTTAGTTCAATAACTTAAAAACATTTATGTATTTTATGGGAGTCGTTCACAAAATATTCTAGATTTTATGAATAATGCAAGAGATCTTAGAAGGGCATTCGGCAAATGAAGAATATATTCGATGTTTTGAAGTAACGACATTGGGTTTATGAGGTTTGTTGTTGAAGTTACACCTACAAGTGGAAAGGAGACTATCCCTAATACATATGAAAGACTTCTTGATTTAAATAATCACGTTGACACTTTCATTACTTTATCGAGTATATTTAAAACCCTAGAAGAATCTTCACCATTGCTTTATGGGCACAACAAAGCAGGTACTAGAAACCAATTGGTTTGATAAATGCAAATAATTTATTCAGTTTTTTTTTGTTCTTACTCAAGGCATTGTGTTGCAAGGTTTTCTTCATTTATTGGGCATGAAAAACTTTTATTCACGTCAACGCTGCTAATTGATTTGTTATAAGCGTATTGGGCTAAGGTTGATCTAACCAGTTTTTGACTTAGATAAGATGATGATAAGGGGAAGAAAGATGATGATAGTGAGAAAAAGGATAATAAAGACAAGAAAAGGATGATGATGGCAAAAAAATGATAAAGATAATAGCAAGAAGCTTAAAATAGTGGACTTAAGTCTGCACTTGTGACTTTGAACTCTTTGCCTTTTATTTTTTTATATGTGATGTACTTATGTAATTTAAAGCATTTTATTCTAGGTACATATGAAACTGAATTACCATTGGGCTACTCAATGGGTAAGATTTATCCATGTTGAAATGTCTCAAAATTTTCTCAGTATAAGTTTACCAGTGGATAAGGATACCATTAGGTCTATGCTCAGTCTACGGCCCAAGGCAATACCTAATTTCTCTCAAATCTTTCATTTCAAATTCATATTTCAAATAGTCAGCAGTCTTTTAGATCTCTTCAAGAGTTCTTATTAAATTCAAATTATCAATATAAACTGTGATAGTAGCAATACCAAATTCAAATTGCGTTATAAAATACATATGAACATGTAGGATCATTAACGTATTCTTCTTTTATTAAATATTCACTGAGGTGATTATATCATATGCGTCTAAATTTTTTTAATCCATATAAAGATCTTTGTAACTTTATTGACTACAAGTTACAATATGGTGATTAACAAGATTATAACATTTTAAATTCTTTAGGGATTTTCATATATATAGATCAGTGTCAAGTGACCCATATAAATAAGTTGTCACCACATCCATAAGACGTATATTAAGATTTTATGATATAGCCAAACAAATTAAAAATCAAAACGTAATTGCAAACATTAGCATAGAATATGTCTTATTATAATCAATATTAGATCTCTATGAGAACCTTTGTACAACAAGTCGTGAGTTATATCTTACTACTTCATTTTTTTTCTTCCTTATGTATTTGTACAAATACCCATTTATACTCAATAGGTTTAACACCTTTAAGTATTTGGAC
The DNA here is from genome assembly GCF_022201045.2 of Citrus sinensis. Taxonomy (NCBI): domain Eukaryota; kingdom Viridiplantae; phylum Streptophyta; class Magnoliopsida; order Sapindales; family Rutaceae; genus Citrus; species Citrus sinensis. Next base: position 12,692,641 of record NC_068557.1, on the reverse strand, counting down.
ATGTGGTCCAAATACTTCACATTTGGCTAAAGAAGTCAATATTGCCTGGATTTTTTCTTTCTATTTAGACTAATCATACCTCAGTAGACATTCATCAATAGTTTGCAGATCATGATAATTTATAATGTTAGTAGTTACTATAAACACAAATACATCATTGATGATAATTTCTTTATAATTCCACACCTTTGTACGTATAAAATTTATAAACATTTCGTTATTTCCAACCACTTCAAAGGCTTGTGCCATATCGTGTGCCTCCTTAAGAGGTCTTTCATAACTAAACTTTTTAATTATTTCTCCATAGATATGATTGAATGATTTACTCTTATGATGCATTATGATATGTTATTGGGCAAGCTCTTAAATCTATTTATTATTGTAGATTTATTGGATGAATGATTTATCTTTATTGCCATGTAGTTGTGAATGAGTGGCTAACTTTGTATTTATTATGATTTGCTTATTGTTATTACTCACCGTGTTAAAACTCTTAGAGTGTAGTTCTTAATATCATAAGCTAGTCTTATTTCAATTGATTTATATTGATTGCTACTCAAGAGCTGTAAACATAAAAAAATCATCAATATGAGGGTACCTCAATAAGGCTACCTACCTAGGAGATTGAGAACGTCTCTCCCCTAAGATCTGCATATCTAGGAGTTATTGTGATGATAAAAAAGCTGAGTATAGCTCAAACATTGAAATCGCCAGAGTTAATAAAATCGCCAAAAGCTAGCTAACTGTAGCACAACTATCAATCGCTAGAGATATGTGTAGCTTTATTGGAAATCACCAGACCTGTGAGAAAGCTTCATTGCACACTCCAAAATAAATGAGAAGTTCACTAGTGATCAGAAGAGCGACTTGGCAGCGAATGCCACATTTCTCTTATGCAAAATTTCTCTTTGAGTTTCTCGTGCTTCAATTCTTTCAACAAAAGAAACAAGGGAGATCTTGTTTGGGGGGAAATTTGGATACTGGCAAGGGCTGATGACTTGATGACACGTGGTAAAGAAAGTTAGCCAAGTGAGTTTAGCTTGTTTGATTGAATGCTAGTATAGCTCTTAAAGGTCAGAAGATAAACTCCCTAAGAAAAGGATAATGCAGTAAATATAGCCAATATCAGGGGGTATTATTAGAACCTAAAATTTTTGTGCTTAGAGCCACCATGTGAATAGCCCATGCCATCATGAGAAAGAATAAAATATATTCTTTTTGGTTAAGAATAAGGAACCATTATAAATCAAAATTGTTTGAGCAAAACAATAGATGGGGATCATGTTAGTTGTTCTTTGCTAGCCCTTGAAAAGCAGTAAGACGGCAAAGCTGAGACGCTGTCATGTGTCTAGCTACAGATGGTAGGAATATGGCTAGAGGTTTGTTGTCTCCTAAACTCATGGGTTTCACCATCAAGGGACTACAAGGTAAATTATTCAAATAATCTCGCTTGTGGAAGACAATCCAATTAAAATTCACTAGTTGTCTAAAAATTTTAAATACCCTCAAGAATACTCCTATATAAGCTCCACATGTATAATTTTCGGGATCTCTCTCTTTTTGCTCTATCAAATTTTAGGAGCCTTTTGTAGATCTCATTTCTTGAGAGACTGTTTCATCTTCTTCTTCCTCTATTTTTACATCTCTTCAGAAGATTTTGCCCATTTCATCTTTCAAAAAAGCTTTTCTCTTATTTTTCTTTTAGAAAACTCTCTAATCTCTATAAAACTCACATTTATTTATGTTATTATTCACTATAAAAGACCTTTAATAAGCTTTTTTTGATATTGTAATGCAAATCATATAATACTTCACATGCATAGTGGATTAGAAGTGATTACTGCCTCGGATGGAAGCTAAAAGGTCGAACCATGTAAAATATTATGTGCTCTTTATGGACTGATAGAGGCTGAGGATTTTAAGCATTCGTATAAATATTTTATTGTGCCAATTGATCAATGAATATAACTTTACTTGATTGAATTTCCTTGTATATTGTATTGCCTGTTGTTTGGGGATTTTCATTACCCGTCCCCCTGACAAATTGGTGGGTGGAATGGAATGAACCCCAAATTTTAGAGGAAAGCCTTGAAAAGATAATTTTGGAAGTGGTTTTGTAAAGATGTCAGCCATTTGCATTTAGGTGGGGATGTGTATTGTGATGAGTGAATTGGTAGTTACCTTTTCTCTTACAAAATAGAAGTGATTACTGCCTTGGATGGAAGCTAACAGGTCAAACCATATCAAATATTATATGCTCTTGATTGTTTATACTTATCTTCTTCTTATTATAATGTTTTTGATACCAAGATCGCAACTCAGCTAAGTTATTTTATGACTCTATAAGGTCCTCATATAGGCTTTCTAGAGCTATCATTGAGTTCGACAGAGTTATTCTCTACGCTCCCTTGAGCTCTTAATGTCAATTCTCTAAATTAACTCCCACAAGCTTCATTGAGCTCTCTATATTATTCTAAACTCCAAACACCTCGGTTCACCTCCCAAATCACCTTAGTTCACCTCCCAAATTACCTTATCTCACCTCCCAAATCACCTTAACTATACCTTCTGCCCCAAACATCGGATTACCTCAATTCACCTCCCAATACTTATACCCCATAAATATAAAACTTATTAACTTAAATTGGATTTAACTTAGATTTGGTGAGAATAACTGCTAAATGGCTCGTATCAGATCTCAACGAAAACAACTATTATTCTGACTCGTAAAGGTTGGATTTGCTTCCCATAGTTTAAGAATTTATGGACTAATAGAGGGTGAGGATTTTAAGCATTCGTATCAATATTTTATTGTGCTAATCGATCCATGAATACAACTTCACTTGATTGAGTTTCCTTGGATATTGTATTGCTTGTTTTTGGGGATTTTCTTTACCCTCTCGACAAATTGGTGGGTGGAATGGAATGAACCCCTAATTTTAAGGGAAAGCCTTGAAAACATAATTTTGGCAATGGCTTTGTAAAGATTTCAGTCATTTGCATTTAGGTGGGGATATGTATTGTGATGAGTGAATTGATAGTTACCTTTTCTCTTACAAAATAATAGTTCATCCCAATGTGCTTAGTGAGAGCATGAAAAATCCAATTGATGGTCAATGCGCTAATGTTGTTACAAAATAATTTAGTGTTTGTTTAAGTTGAACTCCTATATCTCATAAGAAAAATATGATTGAAGTTATTTTGGTTGTTGTAGAAGTTAAACACCCTTGTCTTTTTATGACTGTTTGCTCCTAAGTAGATACAATAGCTCGTAGTGGTTCTTCTTGTCTCATTGCAACCTCCCTAATCTACATCATAAAAACCACTAAGTTTTAGAGAGTTTTGAGCCATAAAATAACACCACGATTTATTATTCCTTTAAGATGTTGTAGTGTTTAATTGATGATCTAAAGATTTCCTTCCATTGGATTATGAAAGTATTGATAGAATGAACAATGTCAAACTGTGTAAATGTCAAGTATTGTAAGCATCTAACTACTTCGTGAAATTCGATAGCATTGATTCGTTTCTTATCATGAATGGTGGGGCATTGCTTGGTGGCCATCGGAGTTGCAAAATGTTAGCATTTATCCATTTTTGACTACGCTAAAATATCTTTGGTATATTTAAAAAACACCACCAATGATATATTTTATTTCCAAGCCAAGGAAATAGTGTAATCTTCTAAGATACTTCATTGTAAATTCTTGGCTAAGTTTGTGAATTGTAGATTCAGTGAAGTCATCATTATTTCTTATGATAATAATATCATCTATATAGACTAAAATCACTATAATATGGTGTTAGTTCTATAAATAAAAATAAATGAATTACTTAGTTCTATAAATAAAAATAAATGAATCGCCTTTGCTACAAAGAAAATCAAATTCAAGCAAAAATTGAGAAAAACTATTAGACCATGCCTTTGGTGTTTGTTTTAGGCCGTAGAGAGGTTGCAAGTGAAGTAGAACTTTTGAACCCTGAAGGTTGCTCTATGTACACAATTTCCTTAAGGAAATCGTGTTAAAATGCATTTTTCACATCTAATTGCTTTATTTTCCAACTTGATGTTCCAAAACATTTCCAAAAAATAGCTAGAATAACTCTAATGGTTGTTGGTTTTATCACTAGAATATATGCCTCCTTAAAGTCCCATTCTTCTATTTGAGAGTATCCTTGCACTACAAGCATTGGTTTTTGCCTTTCCGCTAATCCATCTTCTTTAAATTTGGTGCAAAAAATCCATTTTAACCCAATGACATTTATGTTATTCGGTCTAGGCACAAGAGTCCAAGTTTGGTTATTGTGCAAGGCTTGCATTTCTTCCTTTATTACAGCTAACCAACAAGGTATCTTCATAGCTAATTTGAATGTTTTTGGTTCCGACATTGACAAGTTAGATTGAGCTATGAGTGCCATTTGTTTTTCGAGTTCTAGATTTTTCTTTAAATTGTGCCTTGTAATCATGTTGTGCTGATTTAAACAAATAATGATAATCCTGCATCACTAGAACAAGTGTCAGCATTAAAAAGGAACAGTCAGATCAACCACAAGATTATCACCTATTCCTTCTAAATTGTGAATATGAAAATGAGATAAAATTTTCTTTTGAGTTATTGATTTTGATACAATAGCTTCATTTGAATTTCAAGTAATTGTTATATAGCTGGGACTCTTTTCGGCATCTGTTTGAGTATGTCCCTCCAATGAGACATGGTGTTTCAATAAAACTAAATGTCCCTTCTATGTTGTGATGTGTTATAGATGGTGGCGAAGGCAACAACGTTTGACTTATATTTTGTTAAGGAATTTTTAGAGGTTTGGATTTTCCTTTGTCCTCAACTTCTTCACAACATGTTAAATATATAGTGGAATCTTGAGATTGTAAGGCCAATAACTAATTTTGGATTGAATTATTTTGTTTTGTCTTACAATCTCACTCATCGAAAAATGTCAAACTTGCCGTTTGAAGTTTTACAGAATATTTAAAAGAGTCAACAAAAGGAAAGCACATTTCGTCAAAGATCACATGCCTTGATATATATACTCTCTTAGTTGCTAGATGATGACATCTATAACATTTGTGGTTTAAGCCGCATTCAATAAAAAAAATGTGTATGTTTTCTTAGTAAATTTACTCTTACCTTACTTTTTGAGATTTGGAAAGGATCTACATCCAAATACTCGTAAAGATTTATAGTCTGATTGTTTATTGTACAATTGGAAAAGTAGGCTCTTTTTCTTTAGAATTGTAGGTAGCATTTTATATATCAAATTTACAATAGTGAGGAATGCAACAACCTATAAATTTTAGGGTAAATTTGCTTGGTACATGAGAATGTGATCCATTTCTACTATGTGTTTGTGCTCTAGAGTGTGTGGTCATGAGATTTGATGGAGAATTTCACATACTCAAGTGATTTTCCAAAATTTTTTATTGAAATTCACTGCCTCCATCACTTTGGAATGCCTTGATCCTCCTATCAAATTGGTTTTTTGGCCAAACTTTGAAATTCCATAAAACAATTAAAAATTTTGATTTAAATTTCAAGGGATAGCTATGTAAATCTACTACTATCATCAATAAGGATAGCATAATAATTAAATCCTTGAGTAGATGAGATTGTGCTTGGTCTCAATAAGTCACAATGAATTTCTCAAGAGAAAATTGACAATTTTATTAGAAGAATTAAAAGATAGTTTGCAACTTTTTGCCATTTGACGATTAATACAAGTATTTTATGATTTTCTTCGACTTGATACAACATAACAACAATAAGTTGTTTTCCTAGAAAAAGTTTCAAAAACTTTTCAAGAAGGTGCCCTATTCGTCGATGCGAAATGTCAAAATTTGCTTTGTTTGCTTGAATTTTCGTGTATGCTTGTTGTGCTTTCTCCTCAGGAGCATATAACCCTCCTCTTTTATGTCCTTTCACAAGTGTCTTTCCATGTTTGTCCTTGATTAAGAAACCATTTGATGAGAAAACAATAATGAAAGAACTATTAGCTGTTAACTTCCTTAGTAATAGGATAATCTTTTTAATATCAGGAACAACAAGCACATTTTCTAGATTCTAGCAATCATGATTAGCATACAATACGTCACCAACATTTGTGTAATTTTAAAACCATTACTATTACCAACGTATAAAGAATTATTTATTTTATGAGGAATGATTTTTCTTATAGTACCCTAGTTGTTAGGGATGTGAATTGTTGCTTCAGAGTTTGCATAGAATGTAAGATCATCATCTTCGCCATTCATACGCATGGCAACAAGAGCAAGAGGAATTTCCCTAAATTGATACGAATGATCAAACCTACTACAACATTCTAAAGTGTGTGTTTAGGTTTAAAGCAAATTTGACATATAGTTTTATCAGGGTCTACGTTCTATTGGTTGACATTCTTAACGTTGTTGTTGTTTCCAGTCTGAAATTTCTGAAAATTGTTATTGTTCCATTCATTTTGGTTCACAAAATTTTAATTTTCATTTCTTCCTACTAGGAATGGCAAAAGGTCGGGTCGAGTTCGGGCTTGGCCAAGCCTTACTCGACCCGATCAAAAAAATTTAAAACCCGACCCTAAAAAAACCCGAACACTATTTAGTTAGGGTCAGGCCGAATCGAGTCAACTTTGGGTCGGGCACAACCCGACCCTACCGAAATAGTTAACCCTCCCATTTCCCACCACCATTTCAACCAATTCGGTAATTCCTCAACGATTTCAAACATAATTCAATTCCACTTTCCACAACCATTTCAACCCCACAAACAAATCAATTCCAAAATCCAACATGAAAGAGACACAATGCAATTAAATTAAAAACACACAATGTAATTCCACAACCATTTTAGCCATACACAATTCAATTTAACAACCCAACATAAAAAATAAAAAATAGAAAAACTCATGTCTTATACAAATAAAAACACACAATTTAGTTCCACAACCCAACATTTAAAAAAAGTCTTATACAAATAAAAAACTCATGTTTTATGCAAACAAAAACTCATAATTCATAAAAACTCATAAAAACACAATTTTTTTTTAATAGGGTCGGGTCGGCTTTAAGCCCGACCCTGACCCGAAATTTGTTCGGGCCTTAAAAAGTTTGACCATAACCTCAAAACTTTAGGTCAAAGCCCTAAAAATTAGGGTCGGGTCAATCGGGCCAAAAATAGGGTCGGGTTAAATTGCCAAGCTTACTTCCTACTGGCGTGAAACCCCTTCCCCTTGAGTTGAAACGACCCCTACGATTTTTATCTCTTCATTTTCTACCAAAAAGCTTGTTCAAGTTGATAAATTGCTTATTATCTTCTTGTTTATTGTACAACATATGCTTATGTCCTTGTAAGGCTAAAACAAATTGATTATATGCAGGACATGGAGGTTTTGCCAGCATTGCTACCTTAAAGTCTCAAACTTCTAGTCCAAATCCATATGCCAATTGAAATATTTCATTGACGTCATCCACTGGTTTCTTTATGGTAGTCAAGTTATCATAAATAGCTTTGAGATTTTGAATGTATTCATCTATAGTTAGCGATCCTTTCTTAAGATTCATTAGATTATCTATGAGATAAACAATTTTTTTTTTGTCATGGGCAGCAACATGTCATGGCCCACTCAAATTTCCCACAAACGAAGGCTAAATAGGCGCATGGATTAGCTTAGTAAAAGTCCGCCCAACAGCGGGATGTGCTCAGCAGTAAGGTGCGCTCAGCAATGAGCCGCCTTATATAACTAGCAAGCCATGGTGCGCTTAGGAAGTAGAAAACTGTTAAGTGTTAGAAAGTGTATATTTATAAAGGAGAAAAATCATCATTTTACATTTCAAGTTTTACTAACACCTTTACTTTTATGTATGTAAACCTCTTGTAATTTAATTATGTGTGTTTTATTTTAATTAAGTGTTTTATGTATTTGAGGGGCATCATAGTCATTTCACAATGAACGAGAGATCAGACAACAAAACGGACATCACTTTTGAACTCAGAAAAGTCGAAAACCTTAAGAGGACCATAAAAGGAAAAATGTCACTGTTCACATGTACGGTACTATTCACATGTATGGTACTGTCCATGTTACTGTTCACGACACTATTTACATATATGGAATGATGACGTGGCATTAACCGATGATGTGGCATTGACTGATGAGGTGTCACGATTCTATTGGACAAAATTCTTATGCACTGTTGATCGATGACGTGGCAGCATGTTAGTGGACCAAAAATTGTGCGTACGGTACATGCATATACACAGGATTATTTTCAACCAAACCGCGTTACTGTTCAAATCGTGTGGTCAAACTGTGTGTTGTTCAAATCGCGTGGTCAAACCACGTACTGTTGACCGATGACGTGGCACAATCCTCAGCGTCCGAAATGTTTTTAATACGATGGCCATGATTCACTCAATGTATCTATAAAAAAGGGGCTCTCCCCCCCTAATTTAGTATTCCTGAATTCATTTTTTAGGTCAATTTTCTGTAATTCCTTCTCCATCTTTTATTTTCTACGTATTTTAATAAATTCCCATTTTGCCCCTAGTTTAATTATGAGTAGCTAATTTTCTTTAAAACTTGGATTGAAGGTGAAGTCTCAACATGTGCCATGGGCTTTATTTAGTAAATTTATTTTCTCTTCCCCTCTAATATTTGTGGATGTTTTGACTTTTCATCGACAAATAATAATAATCTTGTCTGGATACCGCCCTTGTTTCATCGGCTCGCTAGTACAAGGTTATTATTATTTGGCACGATAAGCGCTTAGCACCATATTGATTAGAGTGTGGTTCATGAGGTGTGGATTCCCCCCTTATGATTTAATGGCATTCATAAGGAATATTTAGCCCATGGTGCATGTTGATGCAGATCATGCTGCTCTTAAATATCTTCGCACAATGAAAGATGCAAAAGCTAGGCTAATTTGTTGAGTGTTACTTTTGCAGGAATTTAACTTGGAATTCAAAGATAAGAAAGGCACAGATAATGTTGTGGCTGACCATCTCTCTCGTCTCCATTTTGACACAATTACAGAACCATTAACATTGAATGAGTCATTTCCCGATGAACAATTAATGAGTGTGGAAGTATTACAATGGTATGCTGATATCGTTAATTACCTTGTTACAGGTCAACTTTCAGAGCATTGGACCAAGCAAGACAAAGTCAAATTTTTTTACAGAAATAAAGAATTTCTTTTGAGATGACCCTTATCTGTTCAAGTATTGTGTAGATCAAATTGTTAGACGATGTGTCCCAGAAAGTGAAATTCAGAATATTCTTTCATTCTGCCATGAACAAGCTTGTGGAGGCCATTTCAATGCTAAGAAAATAGCTACAAAAGTTTTACAATGTGGTTTTTATTGGCCAACTATATTTCGAGATGCTTACACTTTCTGTTCGTCATTTGATAGGTGTCAACGAATGGGGAGCATTACACGAAGGAATATGATGCCACTAAACCTAATTTTAGTCGTCGAAATTTTTGATGTGTGGGGTATCGACTTCATGGGACCCTTTCCCCCTTCTTTTGGCCATCAATACATATTGGTTGCTGTTGACTACGTATCGAAATGGGCAGAAGCAATTCCATGTAGAACCAATGATCACAAGGTGGTGATAGGATTTTTGAAAAGTAATATTGTTTCACGCTTTGAATTCCCTCGAGCAATAATCAGTAATGGTGGTACCCACTTTTGCGATAAATCATTCAAAGCTCTTTTGACAAAGTATTCCATCACTCACAAAGTGGCGACCCCATATCATCCACAAACCAGTGGCCAAGTTGAGATCTCCAATCGAGAAATAAAGCACATATTAGAAAAGACGGTGAGGCCAGACAAAAAAGATTGGTCATTAAGACTCGATGATGCATTATAGGCATATAGAACAACTTTGAAGAACCCAATTGGGATGTCACCCTATAGGCTAGTGTATGGAAAAACTTGTCACCTACATATGGAACTCGAGCATCGTGCATATTGGGCAATCAAGAAATTCAACTTTGACATGCAGCAAGCTATCTCAGAAAGAAAATTACAGCTGGCAGAACTTGAAGAAATTCGCAATGATGCATACGAAAATACCAAGATTTACAAGCAACGAATGAAAGTATTTCATGACAAGCAAATTATGAGAAAATCTTTCACCCCAGGTCAGAAACTGCTTTTATTCAATTCTCGCTTGCACCTATTCCCAGGTAAGTTACGCTCTCGATGGTCTGACCCTTTTATTGTTCACACTATTTTTCCACATAGGGCAATTGAAATTAAGGATCCAAAGAACGATGTTACGTTTAAAGTTAATGGTCAAAGATTAAAGCCATATCTAGAGTACCAACCACATGGAGTGAATACCCAAATAAATTTAAGTGACCCACCAGATTTGAATTGACATTTTTCTTCTTTTTCGGTGATTTGATTTTTTTTTCTTTCTTTTTACTATTCTTTTGCTAATTCAAATTGTTTTTGCATAAGTGTGTTTGTTTAACAATTAAGTTTTCTCTTATCTTGTTAATCATGAGTGCCTTAGCTAAACAGATCCTCCTGGACATTCTTAGACCACTTCAACATGTAAAATCTCATCTCAAAAGGCAGATTCAATTTTGTAAAACACATCATATTTGGGCTCTACAACCACCAGAGTTAGTATCCCATGTTGAGGATTTAGAAAGCCAACTCAGAGACATTGAAGGAGGTGTCTATAATATCCAGTTGGTGCTTGAGGTAAATTCAATAAGAGGACGATTGTAATTTTCTTGTTTTAGTTTGTTTCTTTGTTTGTGTGCTTTAGTTTGTCACCCCGATGAAGTGGCGGATAACGGTACTCCGTGACAATCAAGTCGGTTACTTTAGTTTCCCATAATAACTGATCTTCTGAGGCGAAGGTATGGACAGAAACGAGATTCTAGCAAACCTTCACAATCGATTCCCTTCACTTCCTCATAATGCCCTCCTTATAATCCATTAAGCTCGGTCTGAACGCATGCAATTGCTCATGAGGAATAACATACCTGCTGACATCTGCTGGTTAATAGAGGCCAAAGTACGATTGGCAGGTGAGTTACCTCCCAAATTTATTGCATACATGCCTGTTTGTGGTAAAGGAAATTATGCAAGAAAACGAAGAGCTCGAAGAATTTCTGTTGCTTGTCATAAGTGTGCCAAAATGAGATGCGATAAAAAATCATGTTCTTTAGGAATGGTGTCTGATAACAGGGAAGATAAGATTCAATTCATTAGGGATGGCTTGAATAAGGAGTCATTGGATGATATCCTTTTGTCTCTTGAAACGCATCCCAGTGGATATGTACAAGGAGCGATTCTCCAGTTATGGCCATTATTCTAGAAAGAGCATGCACAATATAGTCTTGAGAATCTGACTATAAATGACCTTGTTTACCAGTTTATAAGAAAATTGCATAGGAAGCCCATCCTCGACCCATTGAGGGAGTTCGTTTCTAGACGTAAAACCAGAGGAAGATGTGAGCCACAATTGCAACTACCTGTAAATATCCTTTTACTTCACTGTTATTTTATTTTACTGCTGTTTTATCATTTGTATTATTGTCTTTAATAATTTTATTTTATCATTGTTTCTTTTATTTTTTACTGTTTCCTTTTTTACTCTCAAGCCATGTACTTTACGCATTAATTGACACATACATGTTACCTCATACACAGTTATGACCCACTGTCACCAAGATTTTTAAATATACTTTTTGTTAATCACTCACAAATTATTTTTGAGAAGTATTCCAATGGCAGCTACTTCCAATAAACAATTCAAGAACATTTGTGTGCTTTTTGGATTTAACTATGACAAGCATAAATAGTTCGTTGAGGCAGCCATAGATCTTGGTAGAAGTATAACAGAGAGAAAATTACACTTGGTGTATGGAGGAGGTAACCGAGGGTTATCAAAATTGGTCTCAGAAGCTGCTTTTGTTAGAGGAAGCCAAGTGTTAGGCATCATCCCAAGAGCCCTAAAACCTTTGGGCAGTGTCTCTGACTCACTGACTGGAGAAGAGTTAGACTCTCAGGTATGCAAGAAAGAATAACTTAAATGCTTTATCATGTTGATGCTTTTATTTATCACATTAGCATCTTGGGCCCATATGCACATTCATCAGAAATTCATCGGTTTGTTAAATGTCAATAACTTTTATGATGGCTTCATCGCATTTATTAACCATGTAATAAAAAATTATTTCCTTCCTTTCACAGCGAAAAAACTTTTTATTTGCTTTCACACTACTAATGAGCTACTTGATCTGTTACAAGCTTATAGACCGGAGCCAGACCCCTGGACCTTTGTGTTGGAGTGTCCAAATAATGATGGTAACAGTAGCCGCAGTAAGAAGTACAAATTAGATTTAACTCTCCGCTTGTAAATATTTTCTTCTGTGTTGTACCACTCAGGTGATGTCTTCTAAACTCTACTTCTTTCCTTTAAAACATTGAGGACAATGTTTCGTTCTGGTTGGGAGGAGGGAATAGTTGACAATTGTGGAATCTTGGTTAAGTTTTTACTAATTTTTTGTTGTAGAGACTAATCGTGGCTAACGTTTTGTGTTGAAGATGGCTGAATATGGAGTATAGTGACTCTAGAAACGCACCTTCTTCGTTTGAAAAAATTAAAAAAAATATTTCAGACATTTTCTTTTTCTTTATTAAGCTTTGACAATTATTATTTTTTTTAACTTCTTCTTTTTAATTTCTCTTTTATAAATATACACTTTTAAAATTTTGAGTTGAAGATGGCTGAATATGGAGTGTAGTGTCTCTAGAAACGCATCTTCTTAGTTAAAAAAAAAATATTTTCTTTTTCTATCATTTTTAAGTGTAAATTTTCTAATTAGCTTTTCCACATTATTTTTCACCTTTCTGCATGCATATTTTCTTTTCATGTTTAGAATAGGTTAGGGGGTAGACTATCGTTTTAAAAAAAAAAATTGTGTGATTTTTTTTAATATTGGATGACATGATGACTTTCAAATTTTAGTATTTGTATTATCTTTGGTCTTAAGTGATGTTATGCTATGTCATGTCATAATAAATACTAAGTGAGTTTTTGAGTATGTCATTTTTCTTGGAGAGTAACCCTTTTTGTCCATTCTTCATACATCTTAGCAGTTTATTATTTTATATATGATCTCTAGATTTCGTTTGAGTCAACCCTATAAAAAGAAAAACAAATTGTAAGATAAAAAAAAAAAGAAAAAAATGTGTGTTCACTACAAGAAAACTGCTAATAGATGACATACAACTTATGACAGATTCTAGGTATATCATAAAATTATGATAGACTTGTGACATAATTTTCAATCTGTCATAAATTAATGATGGTCTTGTGATAGAAATATTTTCTATCATGAATTTATGATGACTTTATGATATGATTATCATTTATCACGAACTTATTGTTAAGTGTTAGAAAATGTATATTTATAAAAGAGAAAATCATCATTTTACATTTCAAGTCTTACTAACACCCTTACTTTGATGTATTTAAGATTCTTGTGATTTAATTACGTGTGTTTTATTTTAATTAAGTATTTTATGTATTTTAGAGGCATCAGGGTCATTTCACAATGACCGAGAAATCAGACGGTAAAACGGACATCACTTTTGAACTTAGGACAGTTGAAAACCTTAGGAGGAGTATAAAACGAAAAATGTCACCGTTCACATGTACGGCACTACTCACATGTACGGTATTGTCTATGTTACTATTCACGACACTGTTCACATATACGAAATGATGATGTGGCATTGACCGATGACGTGGCATTGATCGATGATGTGGCATTGACTGATGAGGTGTCACGATTCCATTGGAGAAAATTCTTATGCACTGTTGATCGGTGATGTGGCAGCATGTTAGTGGACTAAAAATTACGCGTACGGTACATGCATATACATAGAATTATTTTGAACCAAACTGTGTCACTGTTCAAACCGCGTGGTCAAACCACGTACTGTTGACTGATGACGTGGCGCAATCCTGAGCATCCAAACTGTTTTTAATCCGATGGCCGTGATTTACTCAATGTATCTATAAAAAGGGGGCCTCCCCCCGTAATTTGGCATCTCTGAATCCATTTTTTAGCTTCATTTTCTTTAATTCATTCTCTATCTTATATTTTCTACGTATTTTAATAAATTCTCATTTTGCTCCTAGTTCAATTATGAGTAGCTAATTTTCTTTCAAGCTTGGGTTGAAGGTGAAGTCTCAACATGTGTCATGGGCTTTATTTGGTAAATTTACTTTCTCTTCCCCTCTAATTATTGTGGATGTTTTGACTTTTCGTCGACAAATAATAATAATCTTGTCTAGATACCGCCCTGATTTCACCAGCTTCCTAGTACAAGGTTATTATTATTTGGCACGATAAGCCCTTAACACCATATTGATTAGAGTGTGGTTCATGAGGTGTGGATTCCCCCCTCATGATTTAGTTGGCACTAATAAGGAATATTTAGCCCATGGTGCATGTTGATACGGATCTAGATACCTAAGTGCGTCATTTCAATAGATTTCACTTCAATTCATTTCCCCCATTTTAATTTAAATTTTAGGATAATCTAAATTACTTTCACCACAAATCCAACCATTCATTTAGAAAAGTTAATTCTACACAATTAAAATCCACCTCCTCGTGGGATCGACACTCGTCACCATTGATCTATTCTACAATAGATTCGTGCACTTGTGAGCTCAATAAAATTTGCACAACACTTATGATAGAATCATGATAGAAATTTAATTTATCAAGAAATCGTGATAGAAAAATTACTTTGACAATATTTGACCCAAATTTTATATATTATTTATTTAAAAAACAAAAAATGGGTTTTAATAATTTAAAAAAAGAAAATGCTAGCAAAACTGTACCGTTTTGGGTACTTTAAACTTTCTTTCTTCCTTTTTTTTCCTTAAGTGTTGAACGAATACAGTCATACACTGCTACTTCTCTCGTCACTCTCTCATTTTCTTTGTTTTTTTCTTTTCTTCATTTTCTCGAGAAACCTTAACGAAATTTTCTCAGGAACCAAATAGTTTACAAATCCTTCGACAAACAGTTTACAAATCCTTCGATTACGAAGGAAAATGCAGTACCAGAGTTTAAAGCAGCATCAGCAGCAGCAGCAAACACTGGTTCAACAAGCGCTTCTTCAACAAAAGTCTCTCTACCATCCCGGCCTCTTAGCCACTCCCCAGGTCCAATTTCTCATTTGCATGTTGTTTCTCATCGCTTATGTGAATCCATTATGCCGTGATTTTGATTGTGTTTTCATAATTTCAAGATTTGATTTGTTCACACTATTTAGGGTTAGCTTGTTTGTTTTGGCTTATGTGAAACCATTACAACTCCGAACGTTCTTTCTCGACGATATTTGTGTTGAAGAACAAAACAAGGGGTTGTTAGAGGAGCAAGGCGGGGGCGGCTTGACGACGTAGATCTGCTTCACCGTTTCGCTTTCTCGACGCTATTACACTACGATCCTGTTCTCTGCCGCGCATGGTCAATTTGCGTCATTATGTTTTTAGTATTTTCGAAATTTTGATTTAAACTTTTTGATTTAAATGCAATAGATCAAATAATTTGTTGTTTTACAAGCTTGGATAGTCTAATTAAGAAGCTGTATATGGATCTGTTTACAATTTTGCAGGTCTTAAGGTTCGTTGTAGCTTTAATTTTAATAATCCCTTGAAGAGTCATGGCTTCAAAGCGTATTTTGAAGGAACTCAAGGATCCGCAAAAGGATCCTCC
This sequence comes from Citrus sinensis, assembly GCF_022201045.2. NCBI lineage: Eukaryota > Viridiplantae > Streptophyta > Magnoliopsida > Sapindales > Rutaceae > Citrus > Citrus sinensis. Next base: position 12,676,857 of record NC_068557.1, on the reverse strand, counting down.
CACATCTTGCAGCGCTGGTATAATTTTTTGTTACTTTTCAATTTGAAGCACATTTTAGATTACTTATATTTCGTATCATTTGGTGATAAGATTTACTTGATCTATATTTGTTGTTTGTGTCAACACGTTGTTGAAATTTATTACGATTGATTCTGAATTCTGATTGGCAGCCGATGTATATCATGCTGGAGTAGTTTCATTGGATGTTGGTTGTTTTCAACCTTTCCAAAGAGAGCATGAAGTTCAGGAGCAGGCTAACTTATAGATTCTGTAACATACAGATTGTGCTTAACCAGCTACCAGACAAAAGCATTTGCTCCCTTTTTCCTCCGTAAGCAGGACACCTGTGGTGCAAACATTGGTGCTGTATGTTACAGAATCTGTAACGTAGTAACCTCTGTTAGTTCATGGTCACTTTTTCTTTGTACGTATTAAAAAACTGAATGAATTAAATCTGCATTTATATTTAATTCCCGAGCCTATAATTGGATAACAAGAGATTTACATGTTCTTGAACAATAGCTGTCATATGGGAGGCTGTTGTTGACTTTATTATTTTCAATACTGATGTGAAATTAAGTGGCCTCTATCAATGAGGACCATGTCAATTGGGAACAACGTCGTATGCCATCTTTAATGTGTAGCTTATAGGAGGCTGTTGTCGATTTTACTATTTCATTGTTAATGCATAACTAAGTATCACCTATCAATAATTGTTGTGTACTATGACATCAATTGGGTAAAAAATGTTGTGCCTGTATCGCCACTGAATGTGTAACTTTAATTTTTTTTTTTAATCAATTCATGTAATCTAAACTAAATTTGTGATTTTGATAGTCTTTCAATGCTTGTTTAATTATTTAACAGGCCCTGCGGCTGAAGACATGTTCCACTGGCAAGCCACAATTATGGGCCCATCTGATAGCCCATATGCTGATATGCAGAAGGTGTATTTTTAGTTGCCATTAATTTTCCTCCTGATTATCCTTTCAAGCCCCCAAAGGTGACTAATCTTTTGAATGCAAATCAAGCGTCTGATCTTTTTTTTCTTGATAATGGTCATGTATGGGGTTGTTTCGAGTCTTTTGACTTAAAATGTATCATGGTATTTTGTTGTTTAGGTTGCTTTTAGGACCAAGGTCTTCCACCCGAACATCAACAGCAATGGAAGCATCTGTCTTGATATCCTTAAAGAACAGTGGAGTCCTGCGCTTACCGTTTCAAAGGTTTGAATTCCCTCCTTTTAGATTTAATTAGTAGCATTTTATGTGTTTAAAATCTTTTTATTCTGGTTTAGAAGTGGCATGCAACTCTTTGATCATGCACAGCCAGGTAAAACTGACCCTGGGATCAAAAAGTTGTAGTCCCAAGTGCATTTTTTGGATCTTGCAAAATAAGTTGGATAGCTGATATGTGCTCTTTTTATCTTACCTCAGAGATATTTGGGGGAAAGGAACTGAAATTTCCCAGTTCGTTAAGAAATTGATTTGTCCTTTATTTCTTAATCATTTTGCTAGTTTTCTTCCTTTTTACTCAAGGTCCAATTAAGCCTCCACAATGAGATTACAGCTATATAGAAACTATTTAAACGATCAACATCACTATCATTTTCATCACACCTATCAGTGTCCTACAAATACGCTTTTATTTGTAAAATTTCAAAAGACAAAAATTCGGGTTGTTGGGTTGCAGTAGAGCTTTAATCAATCCATGAATACTAAATCAACTCTTTCCGTTGTTTCAGATGGTGAAGTTGTAAACAAATGCGCGATATAGTGCGTACGATGATTGGTTGTTGAATACATTTCAGGTTTTTTTTAGAACACTAGTGCATTGAGATCTAGCAAATGCATCATCATTCTCTGGCTAAAAATTTATTATCTGTGTAGGTGATATTGGCCATTCTCAGAACCTAACTCACTCTGTAAATGCTTGAGCCTTTTGACTAAAGGTACTTTAAATTTTCTACTATTTTCTTACAGCCAAAATTAAATTGTTTTATATATTACCTCAAAATTGATTGATACTTTCAGTTTCTCCTATAAATTGTAAGCTTTTTATGAGTTTAATATAGTTATTTGGCTTTTATGTTTTAGTGTTGTAGTTCTAAACAATGTAATAAGTTCTCAGATTATTCAATGTATTGCCGCTGGAAGAGGGTATTGCTTCTGGAAGTCTTGTTGTTGGAATATTTCCATTAATCTTTGGAAGTTTTGTTGGGGAGTTTGGCTTGGTGGCCGGAATTTGAATTACTTTTATTGGAGTTTAATGGGAATTTAACTATTATTTTATATTTTGGCATTCTTTTTTTTTTTATTTGGGATGTTTTATTATGTATTAGTGGTAATGACATTGAATACTAGATGTATTTATTTTTAAATTAATTTGTTGGATTGAATGGATGTTAATTACTATTATTTATTATTTTTTGACAATATTCATTTTTATTAATTAATTAAATTTGTAAATAAGAATTCACAAATAAATTATAATCACAATATAATTTTAAAAAAAATTAACTTTATGACGGGAAATACACATCGTAAAGTCTGTCATAAAAAATTTTCCACCAAAATTGAATAATAAATTTACAAATGACAATTTAATTTCCCGCCAAAAAATTAAAAAAATAGAGTGAAAATTTTAATAAATTTAAATTTTATTTTATTATTTTTTCTCATTAAAATATTGTGTGACGGATATATGATTGTAAAATACCATCAAGAATTCATAACGGAAAATATTTCGTCATAAATTAATGACAGTGACATAGATGATGAATGAACTGTCTGTCATCCACCACCTTTTATGACGGTTATTTTCCGTCATCTATTGCCTATTTTTCTTGTAGTGGTTGCTACATCTTGAGGTCCATCTAACTAGTAGATATGAAAGATTATTTAGAGTCCTAAAAGACGATGGAAAGACCATTTTTGACCCGTTTGAGCCTTTCTATCTATCCATTTTGTGAAAAATCCATAGTTAACCCTTTTAAGCCTTTAAAAATAAAAATTTTATTTGTCAAACTTATCATCTTGACCCACTCTGATTTGGAATATTACCCGATATCTTAGAAGTTCCATCACCTATTTATGTTTGAGAAAAATGTAAATAATTATTTTGTTCAGTGAAGTTGTGCCGAACAAAAGAAAAAAAAACAAAAAAAATTGTTGTTTCAAAAAAAAAGAGAAAAAAAAGAAAAAAGAAAAAAAACAATAATAGGTGAAATCCACCTTGTAATTTTGAAAAGATCTCTATTTTTTCTCAAACATATATTTTATTTTTTTCCTATTTTTCTTCCTTTGTTAGCCATGTCCTTAGCCTACGCTACGTCCTAATAAAAGTCCTTCTTGATTTTAGGGATCTATAATTTAAAGTAGAAGCTAGTTTTATGGGCTAAAAAGATGTAGTGATGCATAAAAAAATAAAAAATAAAAAATAAATAAAAAGTAAAAAAAATGAATACATTGGGCTGACTAGCATTTTTACTTCAGATCGTATTATTTTTAAGCTGTGGGCAAAATTTCTTTCATCTTAGTGAGAGCGTGTGATATTACTTCTATATTATTTTCTCTCAAATTTAGCATTCATTGGAGTGATTATTTTTATTGGGTTTAATTTTCTTGTGAGAGTGTCACTACTTCCAGTGAGATTTTGGGATTTGACATGTCATTCTTGAAAGAAACTTTGACAAAGTCTACTAGGCTAATTCATGTGGATGGTTGATGTGGGTGTGATGTTTCTTTAGACCGGAGATAATGCTTATACTTTTATTTGATTGCTATCATTAGTCTGTTTGAATAAACAAGAGTGTGTTTAAAAAAAAAGAAAAAAAAATATTTTGGGTTTGAATTTTGTTTTCGCTTTATTTACTAGGGACTAGCAATAAACTGGTTGGGGGGTGTGTTGAGTGTTAGAAAGTGTATATTTATAAAGGAGAAGATCGTCATTTTATATTTCAAGTCTTACTAACACCCTTATTTTTATGTATGTAAACATCTTGTGATTTAATTATGTGTGTTTTATTTTAATTAAGTATTTTATGTATTTGAAGGGCTTCATGGTCATTTCAAATTGAACGAGAGATCAGACAGCAAAACGAAACATCACTTTTGAACTCAGGAAAGTCGAAAACCTTAAGAGCAGCATAAAAGGAAAATGTCACTGTTTACATGTACGGTACTATTCACATATACGGTACTGTTCACGACACTGTTCACATATGCGGAACGATGATGTGGCATTGACCGATGATGTGGCATTGACTGATGAGGTGTCACGATTCTATTGGACAAAATTCTTATGCACTGTTGATCGGTGACGTGGCAGCATGTTAGTGGATCAAAAATCGTGCGTACGGTACATACGTATACACAGGATTATTTTCAACCAAACCGCGTCACTGTTCAAACCGCGTGGTCAAACCGCGTATTGTTGACCGATGACGTGGCGCAATGTTAAGCGTCTGAAATATTTTTAATCCGATGGCCATGATTTACTCAATCTATCTATAAAAAGGGAGTTCTCCCCCCCTAATTTGGATCCCTGAATTCATTTTTGAGTTCAATTTTCTATAATTCCTTCTCCATCTTGTATTTTCTATGTATTTTAATAAATTTCCATTTTACCCCTAGTTCAATTATGAATAGCTAATTTTCTTTCAAGCTTGGGTTGAAAGTGAAGTCTCAACATGTGCCATGGGCTTTATTTGGTAAATTTATTTTCTCTTCCCCTCTAATTTTTGTGGATGTTTTGACTTTTCGTCGACAAATAATAATAATCTTGTCTAGATACTGCCCTGGTTTCACCGGCTCCCTAATATAAAGTTATTATTATTTGGCACGATAAGCGTTTAGCACCATATTGATTAGAGTGTGGTTCATGAGGTGTGGATTCCCCCCTCATGATTTAATTGGCACTAATAAGGAATATTTAGCCCATAGTGCACGTTGAAGCAGATCCAGATACCCAAGTACTTCAATTATAATAGTTTCCACTTTAATTTAATTCCGTCATTCCAATTTAAATTCTAAGATAGTCTAAATCACTTTCACTATAAATCCAACCACCCTCATAGAAAATTAATTCTACATATAATTAAAATCCACCTTCTCGTGGGATCGACATTCATCACCATTGATCTATTCTACAATAGATTCATGTACTTGCGAGTTCAATAAAATTTGCACAACAACAGCCCAAATACAATAGTGGCTGGCCCGATTCTAAAATTCTCTATAACTTATAAATAGCTAGATTTTTAGGCAACTTGCACCACTTGTTAGGAACACTCTAGACCTAGGCAACCAACTTTATAAATATAACTAGGACATGACCTTTACCATTTTGCTCAACACCACACCATACACACAACACACCTAGCACAAGTAACTTAAGCACTCTTGTAAAAGGGTCTCTTGTATTTTTCCTTTTGAATTGTAAAAATGCTCTTTACCTATATTGCTCGATCTCTTTTCTTTAGCTTTTTCACAAGCATCGTTACTTAGCTAGCTTGAAAAGTTTTCTAGACTTACTTAGTAACGTTTGTGCTAGAAGTTGTCTAAGTGTTGCACGGGTTGCTGCGTAAAATACTCATTCTGTGACAAGTGGTATTAGAGTTAAGGTTCGCATCCATGCAATCTAGCTTATTAGCAATGGCCAATCCTCCTAGCACATCATAAGAGGGCGTTGTCAGTATAGAGTCACTAGAACAAGCCTGTGGCCGCGAGGAGGGATGCACCCAGGCTAAATCCCACAGTAAGTCCAAGGCCACTTCCGTTGATGCCTTGGAGTCTCACATTGCCATGCTCGAAACTTTGATGTACATAGTTTGAAGGTAAGGGTCGATGGTCTTGATAGCGAGTATGGCGAATTTACGGTAGCTACCAAGGCCCTCATTCAAGACCAAGTCTACTCCCTTCGAGGGGAGTTTTCAGCATTTCATGATGAGTTGCTTAAACTATGTAGTTTCATGTAAAGCGAGCTATGAGCGATCCATGTAGAGGTTGATCAAATTCGGTAGGATTGGGCTTGGCACAAGCGTACTCTCCGCTAGCCCAGCTTTTGTAAACTTGAGTGATGTACGCCACATCAATGTGTAAAAGCCGGACACCTACGATGGTGCACACAATGCCACCATCATAGACAATTTTCTCTTCAGACTAAAACAATACTTCGATGACATAGGTGTCCGAGATGAGGCATCAAAGGTAGGCATAATGCCTACGTTTCTTTAAGGCAACACACAACTATGTTGGCGGTGGAAGTATAGCGAGGTGGTCAAAGGCATATGCGCCATTAATACGTGGGCTGAGTTCTAACAAGAACTTCGAAATCACTTTGTCCTAAGCAATACGAAGAAAGAAGAGAGAGTGTGCCTTTGTCCTAAGAAATCGGACATGTCCGATAAGAACTCGATAGGCATGGCGTTTAAACTCTTAATGACGCCATTGCCATGCAGAATCACTTGCCGATTATTCCGCTTAACCCAAAGACAAGAGGCCTAACCAAGGTAAAAGTAAGGGAGAAGGCCAAAAGGACAAAGGCCACAGCCGTAAGGATTAGGGGCAAAAAAGCTTCCGAGCAGCTCACAAGCTGCTTGTGCGCTGTTTGACTCCGGAGTGACCCACAACTTCATTTCGAAAGATGAGGCCAAGTGCCTAGGCCTCAAGATGACTAAGGAAAGAGGCACCATGAAGGCGGTGAACTCACCTGCCAAGCCCATTGGGGACATCGTACAAGTTGTGCACGAACGCTTGGGACATGGAATATAAAGCTCGATTTCTCCATTGTGCCTTTGGACGACTTCAACACGGTCCTTGGCATGGAGTTCTTTGACCAAGTCCATGCTTTCCCACTACTAGCGTCAAACTCTCTAAGCATCATTGACAGAGATATGGCATGCATGGTACTCGCCGAGCGCACTAAGACTGGGGATACAAAGACCTAAGCTTCTTGGTCTCCATCCAGAGTTGAACGAGGGAGAAGATCGTGGAGACTCGTTAAGCCTAGTCTCTCCACTCAGACAAGATGTCCCTTACAAATTCAAGAACGTCATGCTTCCGAAACTTCTAAAGAAGCTCCTACTTGATGGGTGGATCGCGAGATTGAGTTGGAACAAGGTGCTAGACCACCAGCCATGGCGTTTTACCGCATAGCGCCATTCGGGGTTGAGGAGTTGTAGAAGCAACTCAAGGACTTGCTAGACAAGTGCTACATCTGCCCATCTAAAGCTCCATTCGGTATACCGGTCTATTTGGTGCACCGATCGTCTTTTAAAAGAAGAAAGATGTCTCTTTACGAATGTGCATCGACTATCGGCACTCAACAAGATCACAATAAAAAATAAGTATCTGATTCTCTTAATAACAGATCTTTTAAATCAACTTGGCAAGCACGGTACTTTACTAAACTCGACTTACGGTCCTGGTACTATCAAGTATACATCGCTAAAGGAGAAGAGCAAAAAACGACGTGCATAACTAGGTAGGGAGCTTTCGAATTCCTTATCATGCCATCTAGTCTCACCAATACACCAGCCACGTTTTGTACTCTTATAAATAAAATTCTCTAACCTTTCCTCAACCACTTCATTGTCGTGTACTTAGATAACATTGTAGTGTAGAGCACTACCCTCAGGGAACATGCTCAACACTTGTGGTAAGTTCTCCAAGTACTACTAGAGAATGAACGCTACCTTAAGATGAAGAAGTGCTCATTTGCTAAATGAGAGGTAGAGTTCCTTGGGCACAAAATTACAGATTGGAAGTTGATGATAGAGAACTCCAAGGTGAAGGTCATCTTCAAGTGGGAACCTCCCACCAAAACGTCTGAGTTGCGATCATTTCTTTAATTGGTAAACTACTACCGTTGCTTTATCAAGGGCTATTCAGCCAAGGCAACACCCTTGGCTGACTTGTTCAAGAAGAACTGAATGTGGCATTGGTCCAAACAGTGCCAACGTGCATTCAAAGATTTAAACATGTCTATATTTGGGTAACTCGTCCTCGTCCTTCTAAACCACACGAAACCATTCGAAGTTCAAACAGATGTCCCTACTTCGTCATTGGTGAAGGCCACCTTATATCGTTTGAGAGTCGGAAGCTAAATGACACGGAATGCTGCTACATCGTGCAAGAGAATAAAATGACTACAATCATCCATTGCCTATGAGTGTGGCGGCATTATTTGTTTGGCTCACACTTCGTGATCTTAACGGATAACGTATCTAGAAGTTATTTCCAAACTCAAACGAAAGTGAGCCCTAAGCAAGTAAGGTGGCAAGATTTCCTTACTGAATTCTACTATAGGCTTGAGTAAAAGCCTGGAAAAGCCAACGTCATTATGGAAGCACTAAATCGCAAAGTGGAATTAACGACTCTTAGCTGGAGCCAACCAAAGTCCGACTTTATCTCACGTATCAATGAAGGACTCCAACAAGACCCTCTAGTGAAATACATGTTGGGGAAAGTGCTCGAAGGTAAGATAAAGTGATTTTGACAAGATGAAGGCATCCTCCTCTCCAAAGGAGATCGATTGTTCATGTATAGATGGGGAAATTTACAGAAAGAAGTCATTAAAGAGTGACACTACTCGAAGTGGGCTAACCACCATGGAGTAAAACGCGTGACTGCACTAGTCCAAGTCTCATTCTTTTGGCCACACATATGAGTTGATATCGAAGCAAACTTGCAGACTTATCTCGGGTGCCAACAAGACAAGATCAATCACTAACTTCCAGCGGGATTGTTGGAGTCGTTGCCACTAGCATCAAGGCCGTGGGAGAGTGTCTCTATAGACTACATGATGGCCTTACCAAAGTCTGAAGTGTGTAGAAGCATCATGGTTGTGGTCAATCGCTACAGCAAGTACGTGATACTCATCGCAGCACATGCCGATTGTAAAGCGAATGAAGCTACCCGCCTCTTCATCAAGCGTATTATGAAGCTATGAGGAGCTTTAAAGAGCATCGTAAATGAACGACACCTACGATTCACTGGCCGATTTTGGACGGAGCTCTTCAAGTTGTTAAAAATTGACCTCAAGTTCTCGATAAGCTTCCACCCGTATCCGATGAGCAGACCGAGTGCATCAACAACATCGTTGAGATACATTTGAGGCACTCATCAACGAGATTGGGCTAAGTTGTTGGATGTTGCCCAATTCTCGTGCAACCTTCAACGGAGCGAGGCTACGGGGAAGAGTCCTTTTGAGATTATCATGGGATTCCAACCCGCAAATGGCATGAGGAAGCGAACATCACATGAGCATACCTCGACAAAGCCACATGGAGAATAAAAAAATGGGCTGACTCAAGGAGACGCCTCATCGAGTACAAGGAAGGCGATCAAGTCATGGTCAAGCTCCTACCCCAATAGTTCAAGATTTTGTGGAAAGTCCACAAGGGGCTAGTGAGGGGATACAAGGGGCCTTTCCAAGTTGTATGAAGTGTCAGTAATGTCTCATACCAACTTTAACTTCCACCAGGACTTAAGATTCATCCAGCCTTTCAGGAGAGTCAAGACGTGCACCAACAACGTTGTCATCGTGTACGACAAGGATATAAAGTACCTCCTCACCCATCGAGTAATTCGTAGAAAGGGCATATCAACTTACAACGAGTACTTGGTAAAATGGAGAAACCTTTTCAAAACCGAAACCACTTTGGAATGCAAAAAAGACTAATGACAATTCACGGAGTGCATCCAAAGGTACAAACACGAGAATGCGATGAGGATGCCGTGAGCATTGGTCGAGGAGAAATGTCACGGGCCGCTTAAATTTCCTACAAACAGAGGCTAAATAGGCGGCATGGGTTCACTCAGTAAACGTCCGCCCAACAGTAAGATATGCTTAGCAGCAGGGTGCACTCTACAATGGGCCGCCTCATACAAGTAGTGAGTCGTGGTAAGCTTAGCAAGCAAATAACCAAAATATAACAAAGCTTGGCATAATTCTAGAATTCTCTACAACCTGTTAATAACTAGATTTTTGGGCAACTTGCATCGCTAGCTAGGAACACTCTAGACCTAGGTAACCGACTCTATAAATAGGGCATGACCCTTATCATTTTTCTCAACACCATACCACATACAACACACCTAGCACAAGTAACTCAAGCACTCTTGTAAAAAGCTCTTGTATTTTCTCTTTCAAGTAATAAAAATACTCTTTAGCTATATTGCTCACTCTCTTGTAGACTAACAGGGGCTAAGGATTTTAAGTATTGGTATCAATATTTGATTGTGATTGTTCATCCTTAGATATACCTATTCTTGATTGAGTTCCTTTGGATACTATATTGCATGTTGTTTAAAGATTTTACTCAAGACTAATGTGTGCTTTTAGTGTGCTACTTGTTCATAAAATAAAGATGAAGTTTAATTATCATTAAAATTAAAAATGTCCAAAATATCTTCACATGTTCAGGTATCACTATATTCTTGCTTTTAATGACAATTTATACCTGTTGTGAAGTGCTTTACGTGGTGGTAAAGCAAGTTTTTCTTATAAAAAATATTAATATATGATAATTTCTTTTTCACCATGATCATGTTGAAGAATTTGAATGATCAAGCACTCAAAAACACTTTTTTTTTTCTTATGAATCAAATACAACTCCTCAATTACAACTCTTTTAGAACTAAGCAGCTTTATGACTTCTTGTTGCTTAAATCAACTAAGAGAAAAGGTATTTATACTTGTTATAATTTAATTCCAACCATACATTAACCGAACCACCACATATCAAACCTAACAATCATACTCAACATCATAAATTCTACTTACCACATTCCACATTTAACATTACAAATCTTAATTGCTTAAAGAAGCTTCCACAGACTAGACCAATGATCATTTAGGCTTCAAAATTGTATGGATTACGTTTATGATCCAACATCCCTTTAAATTTGATTCTATAACACCAAGTAGATTTCTCAATATGATAAAGTCTTCTTATTTCAATGGCTTAGTAAAGATGACAGCTGCTTGATCTTGTGATTTGACATACTCTGCTTGTACAACTTTTCTTTTAATGCACTCTTATATAAGATGATAGTGAGTATCAATATTCTTACTTCAATCATGGAAGACAAGATTCTTACCTAAGGTAATTACTAACTTATTATCGATTAAAATCTCTGTAGGTTCTTCTTCTAACAAAAGCAACTCCTTAGTAAGTTCATTACCCAGATTGCATTGCAAATACTTGATATAGCAGCTACATACTCAGGTATAATGTGTAACGATTAGTTGTTTCTTCAACATCCATGTAAAAACAGTATCTCCTATAAAGAACACAAAAACAATAATACTCTTTTGATCATCTCTGTATCCACTCTAGTCCCCATTACTATATCCAATGAGCTTATAGTCATTAGAAATTGAGTATAATAAGCCGAAATCAGTTGTATCTTTGATGGAGGAAATGATTTTTTAGATTCTTTTTATAACTTTAAAATAGGTGGCCTTAAGATTTTTCATGTATTGACTCACAAGTCCAACAACATAAAGGATGTTTAGTCTCGTTCACATCAAATAGCATATGCTTTAGACCAAAATCTTAAAGAACATTGGACCTACACCTTTGATTTTATCATAATTGGATAGCTTGACTCCGCATTTCATTTGCGTGCTTACGGCGTTGCAATCATGCATCTTGAACTTCTTGAGTATTTCCTCTTCGTAGCTTTCTTGGGAAATAAATGTGCCTTCTTTTTTTTGCTTAACATCAACATTGAGATAATACGCCTTAAGCCTGATATCAATAATCTCGAATTCTTTGATCACCACTCTCTTGAACTCTTGAAATAAGGTTGGATTGCTTCTAGTGAAATCATCCACGTACAGGCAAATAATCAAAATGTCTTTATCTTTGCCTTTGACGTAAAGAGCATTTTCGTATAGGCATTTGGTGAAGCCGTTTTCTTGAAAATACTTGTCAATTCTGCTATTTCGTGCCCTCGATGCTTGCTTTAACCTACAAACAGGTTTTTTCAATCTTAGAACTTTGTCTTCATGTTCTTTCAACATATAGCCTAATGGTTGTTCCTTGTAGACTTCTTCTTCTAGGAATCCATTCAAGAAAGCAGACTTCACATCTATTTTGAAAATCTTCCACTTCTTTTAGGCTACTAATAAAATGATTAGTCTTATAGTTTTCAATTCGGGCAACAGAAGCAAATACCTCATCATAGTCAATGCCAACGTTTAAACGATAGTTTTTTGCAACTAGCCTTGCCTTGTAGTTTTCAATCTCACCTTTGGTATTTTTCTTCATCTTATACACCCATTTGACACCAATGGCTTTGTGACATTTAGGAAGAGTGGTAAGTTCCCAAGTGTCATTCTTCACAATAGATTTGATTTCTTCATCCATTACTTTTCTCAACTTCTCATCTTGTACAACTTTTTGGAAGTTCACTGGCTCATAATTAACAAAGAGGCAAAAAAGAGTGAGGTTGTCAAGTTTCTCAGTTACTTCATAAAGATGTTGTAAACTTCCCATGTGTGCCACATCTCTTTTTTTTTCTTCAAAAAAATGATGGTGATGAATCTTCATGAGTGGTTGATGTTAGAGAAATAGGTGGAGTAGCGAGCTCTTGCTATTCTTCTCTTACTTGCTCATTCATTATCTGTTCATTTTCTTGGAGAGGAAAAATATTGAAGTTATCTACATGAGAGCTAAAATCCTATTCTCCTTCTTCATAAAACATTACATCACAACAAATTAAGAACTTCCTATTGTTTGGATTGTACAATTTGTGTCTTTTGGAATTGTTGTCACAGCGGATGAAGATAAACTTTTCAACTTGGTTTTTTGCTTATCTAATATATGTACATGAGCTATTCCAAAAACTCCTAGGTGGAAATGCCTGGCTTTCTGCCACTTCATACTTCTTGTAGTATCTTGCTCTATACACTTCTTCTTAGAGATCTGTTAAATAAGTAGACCGAACATGTAATAGTTTCAGCCTAGAATTTTTCAGGCAATCTTTTACTTTTCAGTATGTTTTTTGTTGTTTCGAAAAAGAGTTCTATTCTTCTTTTATACTATGCCATTTTGTTGGAAAGATCATGGAATAGTCAAAAGACTTCGAATTCCATTTGCTCTACAAAACTCTTGGAATTCTTTGGAAGTAAATTCTTCTCCTCGATCATATCTCATGGCTTTAATCTAGTGTCCATTTTCTTTCTTTACTATAGTTTTGAACTTTCTGAAAGCTTCAAAAACTTCTAACTTCTACTTCAAAAAGCACACCCAATTTTTTCTTTAAAATTCGTTTATAAAGAAGTAAGTAGTTACTTTTACCAAGGGAGCTTGGCTTGATTGGACCACACACACCAGTATAAATAAACTCAAGTGGATTAAGAGCTCTTGAGTTTGACTCCTTTTAAAAGCTCTTCTTAAACTACTTGCCAGGTAATTATCCTTCACAAAGTCGATTGGGATAATTAATTGAAGGTAGGCGTTTCACCATGTTCTTCTTTAATAATAGCTCTAGTTCTAAAAAATTGAGATGCCCATATCGAAGATACTAAATCTAGGTTAGATTTTTATGACAAGCCTTGAGACACTTTACAACATCATTCTGAATATTTAAAAGAAACATTTTATTTTTCGGCATTTTCACCATTGTAATGAGGTTTCCTTTGTCATCTTTTAAAAAAACAATATAATTTTTTAAGTGAATATCATACCTTTTTTCTAAAAGTTGACTTAAATTGAGAAGGTTCTTCTTCTTATTGCACATATAATAAACATTTGAAATCAATCGATGGCTACCATCTTTAGCATGAAAAAAATGTTACCTTTGCCCATCATTGGTACTTTTGAATCATCTCGAAAAGTGACATCATTTTTCATTGATTCATTCAATTTCTTGAACATGTTCCTGTTTTCACTCATGTGATCAGGATACCATGTATTTTCTTGACCATTGGTGTCATTATTTGCTAGTAAAAGTGCACCATCCTTTTCATTCTTTTATTCAACATAGTTCACTTTCTCATCAACTCTAGTAGGCTCTATATTCTGGAGCATAATGCCCAAACCTTTGACAATTAGAGCATTGTACTTGCGATTTGTTGTACCTTGATTTTGGTTTTCCTTTTCTTCATCCTCTGGTTGAGCTTTCTCTTATTTTATAGTTGCTCATTGACCCCTTATTTAATAGTTGCTTATTTTCTAGCCTCGTCCATGACCGCATGCTCCACCTTCTCTTTGACCTTAATCTCTACCTTGAGACCATTGTCCTGTCTCAATACCTTAGCTTTTTGTCTTCTTCTTGATTTGCATCTTGTGGAGTTGCTCATTGACCCCTTATTTCTTCTTATACTTCTCTTTGTAGGCTTGTAGCGAACTTTAAAGTTGTTTGATTGTCACGGCCTCCAAATCTTTTGTCTCTTCAATTGTCACAACTATATGCTTGAGTTGGGCTTAATGAGCAAAATATGTTCTCTATAATTTTTAGATCTTCTACACCATTTCTTTTTACTTGATCTAAAACAGCCAAAACTCTTGAAAAATAATCAGAAATTGACTCAACTTCTTTCGTATGCGACAATTCAAACTCACCTCTTAGAGTTTGGATGCACATTTTTTTCACTTTCTCTTCTCTTTTATAAGAGGTTTGAAGCTTCTCCCATGTTTGATTGGCTGAAGTTATACTTGAAATCTTCTCAAATCCATCATCATCCAATACTTGATAGATGAGAAAAAAAAGCTTTCTTGTCTCTCTTTCTTGAATCATTTAAATTATCCTTCTGTTGTTAAGTCAAAGAAGCCTCATTATATGGCTCATTGTAACATTTTTCAATGAATTTCCAAACATCATGAGCTCCAAGGAGGGATTTCATTATAATACTCTAATTGTTGAAGTTGCTTTCCTTTAGTGATGGAACTTTAAATGACTTAATGCAACTACTTGCCATAACCTTTTTACAGAGTCAATATTTGAAAATTTTGATTGCACGGATGGATCTGAAACATCAAAAAACCAAAGGAGGGACTCCAACCAAAATTTCAAGTTTCGGTCAACAGTCAACGGTGAATAGCTGACGACCAATGGTCAACGGATCGATTCGGCGTAGTTCACTTGAGTCAGTTCTGACTCGGTTTATCTTAGTTTAGCTGGATTCCATGTGGTTCACCTTGGTTCAGTTTGGTTCAACTTTGGTGAGTGGACTCAGTTTTGAGGTAGAAACTTTTAGCAGCAAGTGCCAACTACTTCGATCAAGTTGATTTTTGAGGCGTTATATTCCTCTCGTCGAGATCTTCAATTTGATATGCTACACTACTATTTGAAGCACATATTACAAGCTCTGATACCACTTTGTTGGAAAATATGGATGATCAAACACTCAAAATACTCCTTTTTTCTTATGAATTCAATACAACTCCTCAATTATAACTCTTTTAGAATTGAGAAGCTTTGCTACTTTTTGTTGCTTAAACCAACTAAGAGAGGAGGTAGTTATACTTCTTACAACTTAATCACAACCATACATTAACCTAACTACCACATAAATCATAACCACACATCAAACCTAACAATCACAACCAACACCACAAATTCTACTTACCACATTACCACATTTAACACCACCTACCTAAAAAGACTTTCATATGCTAAATCAAAGATCATTTGGGTTTTAAAGTTGTATGGATCAAGTTTATGATCCAACAAATCAATCTCTGAAAATGAGATAAAAACACCAAAGCTCAAGTCTCTAGCTAGAAAATTGCATCGTATGGGGTTGAGTAGCACATTTGTTTTCAATTATGATGGGAAGGAGGTTAGCTTCTTGTTACCTGTATTTCAAACTTAATGCAATACTTTTAAAAGATTAACACTTAAAGGTTTCCCATAATTTACTGTGCATTGGTCTGTGTTTTAGGGTTTCCTTTAGTATTTGTGCATGGACAAAAAATCAAGCTTATCACTTCTATCAAATTATTTAATTGATCTTATATTATCTGAAACTAGCAGGAGACATAAAGCAACTGGCTAACCATCTAGCGTGTTCTGCAAGTCGTAGTTGAAGATACTGACACAGCAAAGTATTATACTTCTTGATCAAGCATGATGCTTGGTAAATTTATTTTTTTCTATAACTTATAGTTATTGCATGCCCAATAATGGTTGTGGTTCCATTGTTTTTGTCGATTCTAATTTAGTGTATTCTGCTGTTAGTTATAGTTCTAATGATTCTTGAGAGCCATTTCAGATATAATTTAAGATTTGCACCCAAATTTGTCCTAGTTATATATACCTCACTAGCCATTTCAGGTATGTTTTGAATGTATTAAGATTGATATAAGTTTTGTGAGTATCAATCAATTCAGATTATTTTCTCTCTATTTTAGAGTTCACTTTTCTCAAAAAAGTTTTTTACTCATGAATGATGTTTAATTTTTTTTTGTCATATTTTCTGTGTGGATCCAATTGCGAGAGAATACTAATTTAGTTTTATTTTATATAAAAACTTATGATGGACTTAAAGTGTTCTAGTAAGATTTAATTTTTGCGTAAATCAATGTATTTATATATGTTGATTCTAATATATGGTCAAGTAAATCTTTTAATTGCAGATAGTTATGGCACCACAAAAAAAAAGGAAAAAGAAAACAGAACGGCATTACTATGGATTTATTGCTTCATCAAGGATCAACTCGGTCTGATCTCTACAACGTTAAGGAAATCTTCCAGTCCATCTTAGGAAGAAACATCTCAGTCAAATGGAGCAGGTATTATGGATTCACTAGTTTATGCTGCTTATAGCTAACTATGTTTTGCTACTTATTTTACCATTTTACGCTGCGCTATATATATATTTTTTTGTTGGTTCCTGCTGCTCTTTTTTTATTTTCTACAGCTAGTTTTTGCTATTATTTACTCTAATTTTACCCACTGTTTTGGTTCTATTTTACTAGTTTTTTATTGCTGTTTTCTACCATTGTCCACATTTATTTTATTTACTTTTTTGTTGTTGTTTATGCCATCAAAATAAGTTTATAGAATTACTGTAGTCGGTTAAACTATTTTCAAAATAAGCTACTTTTTATCTGAAAGTTGAGTTGCAATGCAATGTTTGTTTATACGATTATTTGTTGGATTTCAAAAATCAACTTTTATTGACTCTAGAAGAATTGAACGCCCCACCAACTCTCTTGCTAGAAGTAGTAATCTTGTTGATAGATTCTAAGCTTCCATGGACTAGTTAAGTAGTAAGTTATCTCTTCGGAAGTAATGTATTCACTCTGTTCAGGGAACTTATTGTTATAGGGAATATAATGTTTCTAATTCTAGATATTTTTTTTTCCTTTAATCCATATAGTTATTTTTGTTTACAATTTCGTGTTAGTTGTTTGCAAATAGCATCTTTAGACTTAAAATACATGGAAGTGAAATTCATATCGAGGGTGTGCAATGGTTCATGTTACTTGTCCTTTGTAGCTTTTGCTTTCTATTCATTAAAAAGGGTCTAGCTACAATGCAACTGTAATTTCATACACTATCTTTTTTCTTTTTGTGATCCAACACTCAAGAGTTGTAAAAGCTATTCCACCGGCATTGATGCACTTACTTGGTAATTAACGATTTAGTCCCTTCTATTTACTGAAAAAATAAGGAAAGATTAAGTTTCAAAATTTTAACACATTAGTCCATTAAAATATTTTATTATATGGGTCAAAGGTAATTTAGTAAATGAACATATTTATATATTAAAAATATGGATGGATTATTTTAATTTGCTAAAATACTCTTCACTCCCATTTACTTAAAATACCAATTGGATTATAATAATATTATCTTATTTTTGGTGTAATACTAGATTGGAGAAGGTTTTATAAAAAAATTGACAATATTAAAATGAAAAATAAATAAATACTTTGATAGTCGTTTAAATTTCATTATAGAGTTTCTAAATATTATTTTTAAAATAATAAATTTCTATATGTAAATTTGAAATTATGTAAAATTACTTATAGCTTATTAGACGTATAAAGCTAATCAATTATTTATTTAATGTGAAAACAAGTGCATTGTATAATATTTATTCTATTACTTAAATTTAAAATTATAAAGAATGAAACTTAAATTTAAAATTATAAAGAATGAAACTTAAATTTAAAATTGTAAAGAATGAATAATAACTTAAATTATTAGATTATGGGAGAATACCTTTCAAAAAAAAGAAATTATCTAACTTTTTAGGCTTCTAACGTAACATTTTTATTTTCTGTTGTTAACATAAGACAAAAAATTAAAAAAACTTATTCTAGGGTCTCCTTAGGGTTAAAAAAATATTATCACATGATAATTTGGTAGCCTAAGCTATATTATTTTTACTTTACTTATTCATGCCAAACACCTTATTGAGATTAAATTTTAGTAAAGTAAACTCATCCCACCATCTTTAATCGCATTCAGCAAGCCCTAATTGATTAGATCTTATTATAAAAAGTAATATATAACTCTTTTCTTATTACAGTGGTAAAGAAGAAAACATAAACGCAATATATTTCTTTTGAGAAAATGCAAGTATTATTTTTCTGAGGTTTTGTGTTTAAGAAATTAGTCTAATTTATGTAGTTAGAAGACTCATTTTTTTAATGTTTTATAACAATTATATGTTTGATAATGAATAAATTAAGATTTAAAGTAGGACAAACTGATTTGAGAAGGAGATAGAGAGAATAAATTTTTTAGAATTTCAAAATTATTATATTTTAATTGGGTTTATTACATAGAATTATTAAAACATATGGTATGGTTTTTATTATTTACAGAAAAAATAGGGATTGCTAAAGAAAATGCCAAATAAAGTTTTAAAAATTTTGAAATTATTATATTGGGGCTTATTGCGTAAAATTTTTGAAACTTTTAGTTTTTATTATTTACAGAAAACAATAGGGACTGCTAAAGAAAATACTAAATTTGGGTGTTTGGTACAACGGTTGCAAAGTTGTTTTGTCCCATTAAAAAACGTAAGTTAAATAATTATATGGTCCTTTGTGGCTTGTTGTCATCGGGCTTTTCTCAAAATGCGTGTGGCAACCCACGTGATGGCGCTAAGACTCTACTTAGCCAGCCAACCCAAAAACCCAACGAAAGCTATTTGTAGGAAGCGTGTCAGCACTCGCACAAAGGAGGTTATGCAGGAGCGATTTCTCGCCAACATAAAGAACAACCACGAACACAAACACCGAAAACAAGTATAGGTTTTTTACTGAGGCACCAACCGCCAACTTTTCTACTCCGCAACAAGAAAATATTTAAAAATAGTTCAAGTGATGTATGGACAAGGACACAATGCTCAAACAAAACTCATGCCCCCATATATATCCCATCACTATCTATATACATGATTTGCAAGTGACACCCCCACTTTTTAAGGCTAGGTGGCGGGCCACCCACACGCCACCTCAAATCCCTCCCCAAGTTTTTAGGGACCCACTAAGCATGTACAATGGAGCACATCTCCACTCCCCTAAGGAACATGGCAACCACTGCCAACAACTCTGGAAATAAGGAAGTTGTGGGGCGTAACCGCCGTTGCCCACTCTCTTAGTGTGTAACTGCTGCTACCCACTCTCCATGTCTCCACATTTCTAGCATTCCAAGGCCATGTTTCCCACTCATGCTTGATTTTAGGCCCACCACTTGGAGAATCGCGACCAATCATGCTCTACGTCTCGCAGCCACTATCCACCCACAGTCCGCGCACGACGCCTCTCATTTTCGCATGACTTAGCCCCCACGTGCATGCCTCACATCGTTACACATTAGCGTGCCCTCGCGCCCGCGTACCCCTTGGCCTCGCGCCCACGTGCCCCTTGGCCTCATGCCCACGCGCCCACTGCGCCACATGCCAACGCGTCCACTACGCCTCAGTCTTACGAGTTGCTGCATACGCCACTCATGCACGCTCTTGCACGTGCTGCCCAACATTGCTTGCGCCTATGCCGCAGGTGTGCCTTGCTGCCGCGCCCCAGCCCTGCCTTGTTTTCGTGCTCACCACAAGTACGCTTATATACTGCCAAGCCACGGCAGTTGGCCCTCATGACTCACGGTGGTGACAAACCTCCCCCACCTAAAAAGCGTGACGTCCTTGTCGATGGGGTAACCTCGTCTGCCATAACCTTCCCCACACAAATCCATATCAAAGCCAATGCTTCATTCTCCTTGACACACACCCGTGTGCCAATGTTAGGCCCACCACGCATCCGCTGTGCCATTCCTTGGTCCCTCAGATATTCTGCCCATGTGGAATCATCCTTCCTGCATGCAATGACTCCATGCCAGTGACACATCCCCGGTGATTCTCTCCGAGAATGTTTCCTTCGCTGCCGATTATTCCCTCTTGACTTCTCCCAAGTCTTTGTGCCTGCCCAAGCCCTTGCTTGTATACATCGCAGACTCTGCAACAACGCCACATCCTTGCTTCCTTGTGGTCGAGGAAGGCTGAAACACCCATGGAGTTGACAGCCATACACGTCCCCCTCCATTCCAGTCTACTGTCCCGTAATTCCTCGGCCAACTCACGATGCTCATAACTCCCACATGCGCATCCATAAATAGGGAACAATGTTGCTACCCTCAACAGCACGACTACTAACCAAACCGCCCATTGTGAAGTTATCACCGGAACTCCGCTTGCTGACTTGCAGTGCCTGAAGCCCCACCCTTCCTTGTTAAAGCACCCACAACTCACCTTGTTCAGCAAGAACTCACTACAGTCGGTACCACTCTGAATGTTCCCCACATTCTCACTGTAATGAGTCTTCCAGCAACTGGAACCCTCCGCTAGGGACTTAGCTTCTGATTCCCCTTCATCTTGGTTCGCGTCTTCATCCAGCAACTTGTTTAGTTGAAGTCCTTGTGACTCTTCAGCCATGAATCCCCTAGACGTCATGGTATACTCGTCAAGCCCCTCCGTAACGTGAACGCGCTCCTCAATTAACGACATCATTGCTGAATTCCCTCCAATTAAACCATTATTCGAAGCATGGAGTGATGGTTCTAGCTTACTCGAATTCAAGTATTCGCATTCGACCATACAAGGCTCTTTCATGCCTCTGATCCAGATGCAAGATAAGTGAGGATGTACATGCACTTCGGCATTGTATAGGAATTTCATTCCTAACATCACGTCATACCTTGACATAGCCATTACCACAAATGATGTGTCCCGCACCCAAGTTCCCACACTCAGGTTGGCCACTGCTACGCCGTTCGGAACCACTTTGTGGTCTGAAGTGAGACCCACAACGAGATTGGCTCTAGTAACTTGCAGTCCAAAGCGTGGTACCAAATTCACCTCAAGATTTATCGTCGCACTAGTATCAATCATCGTCCTCACCACCACTCCATTCAGCTTTACCTTTGCACACATTAGTCCCCCTTGGTAGCTCTTCATTGCTCATAGGCTCCTTTTCCACTTCAACTTCTGTGTTGTTCCGCAACTATAACAGGTTCATGCACACCACTACCGCTTCGGACTCTGAAAGTTTTGAAGACTCCCCTTCAGTCTCTTTCACCAAAGCGTTCAGTTTCTCATGCTTCGGACACTCCCTGGCCCGATGTGGTCTGTCACAAATGTAGCACCCTGAACTCTTTTTCCCCTGCAGATTCTTTTGGTTGGTTTTGCTCTAGCTATTGTTATTCTTCCCACCATCATGCGAAGAATGGCTTTTTTTACCCTCCTTGGACTTCTTCGATTCGGAAGAAGAAGTATTCATGAATCTGAAGTTAACAAAGCCATCGGCAGCTGCTATTGTCGCTGGTAGATCTCTCACAGCTTGTCTCCGCAACTCCGTTTGCGCCCACAGATGCAAACCCGAAATGAAGTTAAAGAGTTTGTTTTCATCTCCCATGTTCTTGATGTCGAGCATCAAAGAACTAAATTCCTTGATGTAATCCTTCATTAAACCGGTATGCTTAAGTTTTTTCAAGCTCTCCCTCACGAGCCAACTAGCATTCCCCGGCAAGAACAGATCCCTCAGCTCTTTTTTGAGCATGCCCAATGTCTCGATTACTGGTCGTTGTGCTTCTGTATCTTCTTGAAGCCTGCTCCGCTACCACAATTTTGCATCCCCCTCGAGGTCCATGCTGGTAATGGTGACCCGCTCGCCTTTGGGCACACAAGTAGCTCGAAAGTACTGCTCCATGTCCCACAAAAATTCTCTAACTCCTTGGCGTTCTAAGTTCCGCCGTAAGCCTTGCGTTCGAGCACCTTTACTTTCGAAGGTCCCTCTTCCCCACAAGGAGTGTTGCTTACTACTTGTTTCAGCAAACCCACCTCTTTTTCAAGATCTTCGATGTCACCTTTCAATACCTCCACTAGTGCAGTAACATCCTCCATGACCTTATTCAACTTGTTTGAAAACTCGCCCACAAACTCCGCACAAGTCTATTTTACGCACGCCATCTCAATGGAGTTAAGTTTCGTGTTTTTCGCCAAGCTTTCCAGTTCCGGTTGAATAGTGCCCACGATGGACTCCAAGCGTACCAATTTGTCCTTTGTTAACTCTCTCGTCATGTTCGTCTCCGTCGTTGTGACTTTCTCCGAAGTTACAGCACTACACTCTTGCAGAATAGTTTCACCCTGAAAACTACATAATAAGTCCTCTGCAAACTGATTTGTCGAGCCTATTCTGACCCCAAAGCTTCCTTCGAAAACATAGCAAACCATGCTCTGATACCAAATTGCTTCCGATTCTAAAACAATCTCGGCTCTGATACCAAATTATTTTCGATTTCGAAACAATCTCAACTCTGATACCAAATTATTTCCGATTCTGAAATAATCTCGGCGTTGATACCAAAATGCCACCCGGCTATTCTCAGAATGTTTGTGGCAACCCGTATGATGGCGTTAAGACTCTACTTAGCCAGCCAACCCAAAAACACAACGGAAGCGATTTGTAGGAAGCGCGTCAGTACTTGCACAAAGGAGGTTATGCAAGAGTGATTTATCGCCAACACAAAGAACAACCACACACACAAACACTGAACACAAGTATATGTTTTTACGGAGGCACCAATCCCCAGCTTTTTCATTCCATAACAAGAAAAGATTTACAAATAGTTCAAGTAATGTCTGCACAAGGATACAATGCTCAAACAAAACTCACGCCCCCCACATACACCCTATCACTATCTATATACATGGTTTGCAAGTGACACCCCTACTTGCTAAGGCTAGGTGGCGCGCCACCCACACGCTACATCAAATCCCTCCCCAAGTTTTTAGGCACCCACTAAGCATGTACAAGGGAGCACATCTCCACTCCCTCAAGGAATAAAGCAACCGCTACCTGTAACTCTAGAAATAAGGAAGTTGTGGGGCGTAATCGCCGCTGCCCACTCTCTTGTGTTGAAATATTGAATGAAGCTGAACCTGATTCTAGTCATGTGGGAGTATTGACTGAAGCATACTTGCTGAGCAAGGATGTTACACACACGAGAGATAGATTGAAGATCACACGTGACAAGCTAGAAGATTCCAGCTGGCAAAATAGCTATACAGAGATTCCTCTGACTTTACATAATTGGATGAGTTAGTTAGAAATGTACGGTTATGATTAAATTCTTGACATGCATTTCGTGTGTTTACAAAATGTGATGTATAAGCTGGATGCAGCTAAGTAGCTATATAAACCATCTCTCTGTATTTCACATTTTAAGCTTAATAAAAATAGTAATATTCAGCTTCTCTCAACTCTTTTCGATCTTAAGAATTCTTTCATGGTATCAGAGCTTTACGAGAAGCAATAATGGCGAACAATGAGAATCAAACTAGTAATGGAGCTTCAAGCTCAACTACAAACTCAAATCAAGTTTCGAACATCAGTACCTCTGTTCTCAGCTCGCTTGTGTTCAATACTCCTATCAAGCTCACTAATAACAACTACCTGCTCTGGCGTTCTCAAGTTGTAGCAACTATCAACGCAAATGATCTAGAAGATCTGATTGACAGCTCAAAGACTCCACCAAATCGCATGATGATCAACATTGACAGTGATCAGACTGTGATTACTTCACCAAATCCACAGTTCCAGATCTGGAGGAGGAATGATCAACAGCTCATGAGCTGGTTACTTTCAACCTTGAGTGAAGAAGTTTTGAGTGCTGTTGTTGGAGCAAGATCTTCACTGGATGTATGGCAGATCCTTGCTACTCAGTTTGGAGCAAGATCCAGATCCAGAGTCCTGCATTTAAGAACTCAGATTCAGACCACAAGGAAGGGATCAATGACAGTGCATGAGTACTATACAAGAATGAAGACTACATTAGATGCATTAAGAGCAGCTGGCAACAACATGAGTGATGAAGATTTTGTACTCTGCTTGCTTGCTGGCTTAGGTCATGAGTATGACTCGATTGTTACTACAATCAATGTTAGGCCTGAGAGCACTATGCCTTCTGAAGTGTATGGAATGTTGCTGAATCATGAAAATAGGATAGAGCATCAACATTCTGTTAATAACATGGACTATCAAGCTAACCTAGCTTATCAAAGAGGAAATCAGAGAAGAAACTGGCAAGGAAACTTCAACTTCAATGGAAATAACAACAGCTATGGTGGAAGACTGCCTGGAAACTCAAATGCAAGGCAGTTTGGTGGAGGAAATTTTAATCAAGGATCAAATGCATCTGATAAGGCCAAAGGAAAAAGTCAGATTGATGAAGATGAACCTAAGGGACCTTGTCAGATCTGCTTCAGGAAGAATCACACTGCTGCTCACTGCTGGTACAGGTTCAAAAAGAATTATGTACCAAATCAAATGCCAAATCGAAGAAGTGCTTATGTAGCTGAAAATGGAGGAAACAGAGATGGTGCATGGTATCTTGACAGTGGAGCAACAAACCACATCTCAAATGATTTCAATAATCTCAACATCAGCTCAGAGTATAAAGGGAGTGATCAGCTTGCAGTAGGTAATGGAGCTAAACTTAAAATAGTTTCTATTGGTCATTTATTGCTCAGTACACTTGAACCACACACATTACCTCATATTAAACTCAATCACATACTCCATGTCCCTGAAATAACTAAGAATTTGATTAGTGTCTCAAAACTTTTGCATGACAATGATGTTTATATTGAATTCAATGAATCATTTTGTGCTGTTAAGGACAAGAGAAGGGGGAGTGTTCTTATGAGAGGAATGGCTAAAGATGGATTATACAAGCTGCTGTGTTTGCCTCTTAATTCCAGTCAAGCCAAGTCTGTTCTATCATCATCTACTATCAATTCAAGCCTATTCTTAGTAAATAAAAGTCATAAACCAGAGTCTATGCTTTCTGTAAATTGTAGTGAAAAATGTACAAGTAACAAAGTGCTAGACCTGTGGCACTTGAGATTAGGTCATCCTAATGTGGTTGCACTTAGGAAAACTTTGTCAGCTTGTAACATTTCTTTCGGGAATAAAAATGTTGATTTGTCTTTCTGCAAAGCATGTCAATATGGAAAACAGCATAGACTGTCATTCAAAAGCAGTGAAACCAAAACAAAACATGCTCTGGAAATTATTCACAGTGACCTCTGGGGCCCTGCTCCTACTATTTCAAATCAAGGGTTTAGATATTACATAGCTTTCATTGATGATAAAACAAGCTACACCTGGATTTATGGTTTAGCACAAAAGTCTCAAGCACTTACAGCATTCATCACCTTTAAGAACCAGATTGAAAAAAGCCTTGAGCTAAAAATAAAAGCCTTACAATGTGATATGGGGGGTGAATACAAAGCTTTTGAAACCTATCTGAAACATGAAGGAATATCCTTAAGATATTCTTGTCCATACACCCATCACCAAAATGGAAAGGCTGAAAGGAAACATAGGCATCTTGTAGAATCTGGTTTGACTCTTCTTTCTCAAGCCAACTTACCTTCAAAGTTCTGGTGGGAAGCCTTCTCAAATGTAGCCTATCTTATAAACAGAACCAGTACACCTGTCCTCAATGACAAAACACCTTTTGAATCTCTCTATTCAAAGAAACCAAATTATTCCATTATAAAGATTTTTGGCTGTGAGTGTTATCCATTTCTGAGACCCTACAATAGTCATAAGTTCAGTTTCCACACTTCAAAGTGTGTAAACTTGGGGTTTAGTCACTTACATAAAGGTTACATGTGTCTTAGCTCAAGTGGAAGAATATACATTGCTGCACATGTAAATTTCAATGAAAATTCTTTCCCTTTCCAAACAGATCCAGAGTTCATGTGTACCAAACCAAAACAGTCAGTTGAACTTACAAACACCTTTAGTAAATTCCTCACTGTGTCTTTTCCTTCTGAGAGTCACAGTCATGAGGCAACAGCAACTGGTGTAAATCCATCTGATAGTCAAAATCTGGAAATTACTCCTTCTAATGATCTGAGTTCTGATAACAATAATGAGACTACTTGTTCTGTGCTCAACAATGCTTCAAATGCACAATCAAATACTCAAAATCCTTCAAACTGTTCTGACACCTCTGAAACCAACCCTCTTCAAAATCAAACTCCTGAAATGCCTCAACTCATACCTCAACTAAAATCCTCACATCCCATGATAACCAGAGCTAAAGCTGGAATCTTCAAACCTAAAGTTTTTAATACAGAAAAAGCCTTATCCCTAGACACACCCTCAAGTGTTACTGCAGCTTTGAATGATCAAAACTGGAAACTAGCTATGCAAGAGGAGTTCAATGCTTTAGTAAACAATCAAACTTGGTGCTTAGTTCCTCCAGAACAAAATATGAAGTTGGTGGGAAATAAGTGGATTTTTAGAGTTAAGCAAAATTCTGATGGGTCAATAAGCAGATACAAAGCCAGGTTAGTGGCAAAGGGTTTTCTACAAACTGAAGGAGTGGATTACCAGGAAACTTTTAGTCCAGTAGTTAAGGCTGCAACCATAAGGATTGTACTAAACCTTGCTGTTGTAAATGACTGGAAACTAAGACAAGTTGACATCAATAATGCCTTTCTAAATGGGGAGCTAACTGAAACTGTGTACATGCCTCAACCAGAAGGGTTTGTAAATCCAGATTATCCAAGGCATATCTGCAAGTTACAGAAAGCTCTCTATGGGCTTAAACAAGCTCCTAGAGCTTGGTTTAACAAACTGAAATCAGTGCTGGAGTCATGGAATTTTTGCAGAGCAAAATCAGACACATCTTTGTTCTTCAAACAAAATGGAAATGATGTAGTTATTTTACTGATCTATGTTGATGATATTATAGTCACTGGAAGTAATAACATTGAGATTGAACAATTAGTTCAGGACTTAAGTAGTACCTTTGCTCTCAAGGATTTGGGACAGTTAAATTTCTTTCTTGGTATTGAGGTAACAAGAAATGAAAACACACTAGTGCTATCTCAAACCAAATATCTAAAGGAGTTACTTGCAAAGTTTGATCTACAGAACTGTAATGGAGCTGATACTCCACTTGCAACAACTGATAAGTTGAGTAAGTTTCTGGGAACCAAATACTCTGACCCTACTCAGTATAGAAGAGCTATTGGAGGACTTCAATATGCTGTACTCACCAGGCCAGAAATTGCTTATGCAGTAAATAAGCTAAGTCAATTTATGGCAAGTCCTTTGCAGCCTCATTGGTTAGCTTGCAAACGGGTCTTAAGATATTTGAAAGAAACTGTTGACTATGGTTTAAGTTTCAGGAAGTCAGACTCATTTGATTTGATAGCCTATTCCGATGCTGATTGGGGAAGTGATCCTGATGACAGAAGATCTACCAGTGGTTATTGCATTTACTTGGGTGATAACTTGGTCAGCTGGAGTTCTAAGAAACAGAGTGTTGTGTCAAAATCATCAGCAGAATCTGAATATAGAGCCATCGCATTAGCATGTGCAGAAATAACTTGGATTTGCTCTGTTCTCAAAGAAATAAATGTAAAGCTCAGCTGCACTCCATTATTGTTGAGTGACAGTACTAGTGCAGCAGCAATTGCTACAAATCCAGTTCTTCATTCAAAAACCAAACACATAGAAATCGACATTCACTTTGTAAGAGACATGGTTGAAAAGAAAGAAGTAGAAGTTGCATTTGTCTCAAGCAATGATCAAATTGCTGATGTGTTAACCAAACCACTTACTTATCCCAAGTTCAGCTTCTTCAGAAACAAACTTAAAGTCTCTTCCAGAGATTTAAGTTTGAGAAAGGATGTTGAAATATTGAATGAAGTTGAACCTGATTCTAGTCATGTGGGAGTATTGACTGAAGCATACTTGCTGAGCAAGGATGTTACACACACGAGAGATAGATTGAAGATCACACGTGACAAGCTAGAAGATTCCAGCTGGCAAAATAGCTATACAGAGATTCCTCTGACTTTACATAATTGGACGAGTTAGTTAGAAATGTACGGTTATGATTAAATTCTTGACATGCATTTCGTGTGTTTACAAAATGTGATGTATAAGCTGGATGCAGCTAAGTAGCTATATAAACCATCTCTCTGTATTTCACATTTTAAGCTTAATAAAAATAGTAATATTCAGCTTCTCTCAACTCTCTTCGATCTTAAGAATTCTTTCATCTTGGTGTGTAACCGCCGCTACCCACTCTCTATGTCTCCACATTTCTAGTGTTCCAAGGCCATGTTTCCTACTCATGCTTGATTTTAGGCCCACTTCTTGGAGAATCACGGCCAATCATGCTCTATGTCCTACAGCCACTGTCCGCCCACAATCCGCACACGACGCCTCTCATTTTCGCATGACTCGGCCCCCATGTGCATGCCTCATATCGCTGCACATTAGCGTGCACTTCGGCCCGCCACTAAGCCACAATCTTACAACTGCCCACGCAATCCAGCAACTCACTTGCACGCTGTTGTGCCTCGCGTCCGCTCGCCCTTTAGCCTCACGCCCGCGCGCCCATTGCGCGTCAGTCTTACAAGTTACTGTGTACGCCACCCACGTGCGCTCTTACGCCCGCTGCCTAGTATTGCTTGTGCCCATACCGTAGCGTGCACCTTGCTGCCATGCCCCAGCTAACGCGCCATCCTTGCTTTGTTTTCACGCTCACCACAAGCACGCCCATGTACTACCAAGACTCGGTACAAGGCCCCAAGCCAAGCCATGCAGTTGCCCCTCATGACTCACAGTTGTGACACTTGTCCTTTTTAATATTATAGAAACTATTGTAGAATTCTAAACTCATATATAACTTGAAAAGTATGGTTTTCTCTTTCTTGGTATTGGATGTCAATTATATAAATATTTTTTTTTTGCTTTTTCTTCCCATGTGGAAAAATTCACATATATGAGGCAAAATTTGGCATGGTTTTCTTACGAAGAAGTTATTATAAACAGAGTTTTGTGTGGTCTTGCTCTATGGAACTAAATTATTATAGGAATTTTTTTAGTAGTTTGTGTGTCCTTTGCTTTCATATGTGTGCACTCTAACATTCTGATATCTTTGTTTAGCTATTGACGTTATGCAAGAAGGTATATATGGAGATTCATAGTTCATCCAGGATAATTTCATCAATGAAGCATATGCTGACCTTTATAATTCCTCATATTTTTCAAAGGCCAATTAATGTGTATTGATGCGATGGAGTTTCTTTTTATAGCTTCTTACAATTCCATTTTTGTGGCATCTTTTTCCGTACTGAAACAAGGTAAGTCCTCTTATCTCCTCTAATTTTTTTCTTCTGATGTACAACTCATATTTCTATCTGTGATTGTTTGGAATCTACATTAATTGGTGGCATAAAGCAATAAAAAAGCCACCAAGTTATTCTGTTGTAGTTTTCTTTAATTATATCTCCCTATCCTTCTAGTTTTTAATTTGCTAATTTAGGCTATCACTTAAATGGAGAGATTTATATTGTCGAAGTTGAAATAGATAAGGTTCATTTAGAGTGGACTAACCATTGTTCTCAAAATCATTAGTGCATGAACAAAATGGTTAGTATACATGTGAAACTATGCATCGACCTTATTGTAACTTATTTATTATAATATGGTGAAATTTAAGATGCAATGTGAAATTTAACAGTTTTGTTGCATATGAAACTTAGAATTTTACTTCAATGGAAATTATTTTTTTAATGATAATGTTGGATATTATTCATTCATGTTGCACAGACTATTTTACAACTGAACTTGGGAGTTTTGCTGGGTGTTTTGCTGAGAATGGAAGTTCCGCTGGGTGTTTTGCTAAAAATATGAGAGAAGTTCTGCTGACTTAGCCAGTGAGATCTTGAATATTTGCTCATAGTTGCTGGAATTTGACTTGCAAACTTCAAATGTGCTTTGGTTGGGCATAACTTCTAGAATGGATTAGAATTTGATTTGATTGTCTATCATTTGCTATTGCTTTTGGATTGGAATTGGAAATTACAGAATATGTTGTTGGTAATTTACAATATACATTGATAGTATATAACTTGTTATGTATATTCACTACTAGAAATATGGTGTTTACTGACTTTAAAATAGTGTCAGAAATTACTTTTACTGACACTTGCTAATTGTGTCAGTAATCTAGTAGTCATAAAAATAGTGACACTTGTAAGTGGTGTCAATGATTACTATTACTATAGTATTATTATATTTATGACACTATGGTATTAGTAGCTACTAATAATGATCGCTTGTTAAAAATTACTTTCACCATAGTATCTCAAATATTATGACACTATAGTGATAGTGTTTACTAACAATTATTACACGTCAATAGTTTGTTTTACACTGGGTGTTAACATGAATATGTTAATAATACTGATTTTGATAATAATAAACTTTAAACGGTTTTTGATTAAAATGTTGGAACTATCCCTTAATAAATGAAAGCCTTATAATCATTCCAATCATTCTCTTAAAAAAAATGGACTTTCAAATTAAAAATGATTCTCTGCAAAATCTGATTTAAAATATGATTCTGGAAATATACGGTAAACCATTTTCCTTTAAATGGTTAACCGATTAATACCAGAGAGCAACATATTGCCTAAGCTCTAACCGTTTATGAAAAAACGAAAAACACAAAAGATGGGAAGGCTACTGGAACTTAACGGTGAACTGTTTATTTAAACGGTTAACCGATAACATCCAGAATTGAAGGTTATCCTCCTCTGGCATTGAGTAACAAAACCGGATAAGGCTAAATTATTTTGCAGGTTACTGGAAACAAACGGCGAACCGCTTATTACAAACGGCCAACCGATAATATCCAGAGAAGTCACTTCATGCAAATCCTTAACCGTTTACTTTAAACGGATAACTGATATTTATCTTGCAGGTGTCTGAAATTTAACGGCGAAAGGATAATCCTTAACGGCACACCGTTTATTTGAAGTTTGGCCCAACGGTAACTTTTAACCAACCTAAACGGTTAACCGTTTATGGTTAACGGCGAACCATTTTCGGACCGACTGTTTGTAACGGCTAGTTTTTCAGCTCCAGATATAAATAAGCCCATTCAAATTCAAAGAAGTTTGATCACAACACGACTATTGAGCTTATATTTGAGAATACAATCTTTATAGAGCTTAGAACACATTCTTGCTTCATCTATTCACATATTGAGCATCATTGTGTAATCTTATATATTATGAGAGGCAAAACAAATCTGAAATCTTTTGTTTTGAGTGATTGTAAGTGTTGGGATACACTTGGGTTAAAGAGATTGGGATAATCTCTTGTTGTAAAGGTTATTGACACCTTGGAAGTCAAGTGTAAGCATTTGAAGCCTTGGAGGCTTGCTTAGTGGAATCCTCAATCCCGGAAAGCTTGGAGGTGTGAACGTAGGCGAGGTTGGCCGAACCACGTAAAAACCTCTGTGTTTGAAATTCTCTTCCCTTATCTTTTTATATTGTGATCAACTTAATTGTTATTGCTTTGAACTTGGATTATATTTGCTTTAAGTTTTTCTTTTTAAATTGAATAATTTTTTAGAATCCCAATTCACCCCCCTCTTGGGTTGCATACGTGTATTTCAATTGGTATCAGAGCCTTGTTCTCTTATTAGGACTTAATCGCCTAGAGTAAAAGATCCATGGCAACCCTAAATGACTCAACCTTTAGAGAAGGGCAATCCACAACTAGACCACCGTTCTTTGACGGTAATGATTATGCTTATTGAAAAACTAGAATGAGAATCTATTTGCAAGCTTTAGATTATGAAATTTGGGAAGTTGTATGTGATGGTCCGTTTTTGCCCCTAACTAAAAATGAATTCGGGGAAGATATTCCAAAACCCTCAAGAGAATGGAATGAATTGGAAAAGAGAAAAGCTTCTCTAAATTCCAAAGCTATGAATGCTTTATTTTGTGCCCTTGATAAGAAAGAATTTCATCGAGTATCTAGTTGTGAAAGTGCTAATGAAATTTGGCACAAACTTGAAGTAGTTTATGAAGGCACAAATCAAGTGAAAGAGTAAAAAATTAGTAGATACACTCGACAATATGAGTTGTTCCAAATGGAACAAAATGAGAGTGTGTACTCTATGTATACGAGATTTACGGACTTAGTAAACACTCTAGGAGTCCTAGGAAAGACCTTCTCAAATAACGAAAAAGTTAAGAAAATCATTAGGTCACTTCCAAAAGAATGGAGACCGAAAAGAACCGCTATTGAAGAGGCCAAAGATTTAAATACTTTACCTCTTGATGATTTAATTGGTTCTCTCATTTCATATGAAGAAGATTTAGCTGGAGAAAAAGAAAAATATTGCTCTCAAAGCTTTAAAATATGAGAGTGATAGGGAGAGTGAACTGGATGATGAAGAACTAGCCATGCTAGCAAGGAGGTTCAAAAAATTCTTCAAGAAAACCGGAGAGCGAAGAAATTTCAAAAACTTTAAGAACCATAAGGAGAAAAAGGTGGCAATCACATGCTATGAATGCAAGAAGCCTGGCCATATAAGATCGGAGTGCCCACTTATCAACAAACTCAAGAAGAAAGCAATGGTTGCAACTTGGGATGATAGTGAGGAAGAATCAAGTGATGGAGAAGGATCGCAAGAAGTATCAAACCTAGCACTCATGGCAATAGGAGGAGATGATGATCTCAATGAGGTAAGTGATCCCACCTATGATGAATTGTATGATGCTTTTAAAGATTTGCATAATGAGTTGATGAAGATTGGTAAAAAGAATGTATGTCTTAAAAAGGAAATGGCAAAGCTTAAAAATGAAAATGAATCTCTAAATGCAAGAATTGTATGCCTAGAAGTATGAAACAAAACATTGCATGATGAAATTACATTATCAAATGAGAAACCTAGCACCTTACATGAGCATTTAGAATCACACATAGATGAGTTGAAAAATGAGAACGAAATGCTCAAGAAAAAGAGGAATGAGTTGAATGAGATTGTTTTGAAATTTACAAATGGGCAAAAGATGTTGGATAATATGCTTAACTCACAAAAATGTATTTTTGATAAAGGAGGACTTGGGTATAAGCCTAACTTGAAGCAAAAATATTATAAGAATTATTTTGCTAAAGATACCTCCACTAGTGATCATAAGATTGTCTTTCATTATTGTAATCAAAACGGTCACATGAAATATAGATGTCCCGTGAAAAGGAATGCATACATTGGTGTCAAATGTATTTGGGTTCCAAAAAGAACCATTGCTAACTCTCAAGGACCCAAAAAGCTTTGGGTACCTAAAACTTGAGATTTTCTTTGTAGGGCTTAAAGAAGAAGAAAAATAAATGGTACTTGGACAGCGGTTGTTCAAGGCACATGACCGGAAATTATGCATGGTTCTCAAGCTTCACAAAAATTGAAAATGGTGGAGACGTATCTTTTGGAGACAACTCAAAAGGAAAAATTCTTGGAATTAGAGATGTTGGTAAAGTTTCCTCAACTCTAATTGAGAATATATGTTTGGTTGAGAACCTGAAATACAACTTAATTAGCATTAGTCAATTATGTGACAAAGGTTATAAAGTTATTTTTGATAAATTTAATTCTGTTATCGAGAACTCATGTGATGGAAAAATCTTGTTTGTTGGTAATAGATGTGGTAATGTTTATATCATTGACATAGAATGTGCATATACTCTTGATAAATGTTTTTCCGCATTACTTGATGATAGTTGGCTATGGCATAGAAGATTAGGACATGCAAGTATGGATTTGATTTCGAAAATTTCGAAAAATGATTTAGTTAAAGGTCTTCCGAAAATTGGTTTTCAAAAGGATAAGATTTGTGAAGCTTGTCAATTTGGAAAACAAATCAAAACCTCTTTCAAAAATAAAAACCATATTTCTACTTCAAAACCACTCGAACTCCTTCACATAGATCTATTTGGGCCATCTAGATATGCTAGTCTAAATGGCAAAGATTATGCATTTGTGATAGTGGATGATTATTCTAGATATACATGGGTACTATTCTTAGCCAATAAGGATGATGCTCTTGATGCTTTTAAAGTGCTTTATAAGAAATTACAAAATGAAAAAGGGCATGATATTATATGCATTAGGAGTGATCATGGAGGAGAATTTGAAAATCATGCATTTGAGATTTTTTGCAATAATCTTGGAATTGAGCATCAATTTTCATCACCTAGGACTCCACAACAAAATGGAGTTGTTGAGAGAAAGAATAGGTCTATTCAAGAAATGGCTAGGACCATGTTAAATGAAAATGCATTACCTAAATATTTTTGGGCCGAAGCCGTCAATACCGCTTGCTATGTTTTAAATCGAGTGTTGATTAGACCTCATCTCAATAAAACTCCCTATGAGCTTTGGAAAGATAGAAAACCCAACATTGGGTATTTCAAAGTTTTTGGATGCAAATGTTTTATTTTAAACACAAAAGATAATCTTGGTAAATTTGATCCAAAAATCTGATGTTGGCATCTTTCTCGGATATTCAAACTCAAGCAAAGCTTATAGAGTTTATAATAAAAGAACTTTAGTTGTGGAAGAATCCATGCATGTTACGTTTGATGAATCTAACCCCTCTTCTGCGGAGAAAGGAGTTGCTAATGATGATGCAGATGGAGAGCTACAAGAAGAACCATCAAAAGAGAATCAAGAGAATGCACCACAAGAAAATCAAGAGGATAGACAAGAAGAACAAACAAATACGGAGCTGGAGCAAGAAGAAGGTATTTCTCAAACACTCCCCAAGGAGTGGAGATATGTCTCTTCTCATCCTAAAGATGTAATTTTAGGAGATCCCTCACGAGGTGTTACAACTAGATCATCTCTTAAGAATACTTGTGAGCATAATGCATTTATCTCTCAAATTGAACCCAAATCCTTTGCGGATGCGGAAAATGATGAATCTTGGATTATGACAATGCAAGAGGAGTTAAATCAATTTGAAAGAAACAATGTGTGGGAATTAGTTCCTAAACCGGAACATCAATCTGTCATAGGTACTAAATGGGTGTTTAGAAATAAGATGGATGAATCCGGTGTGGTTGTAAGAAATAAGGCTAGATTAGTGGCTCAAGGTTACAACCAAGAAAAATGAATTGATTTTGGTGAAACTTTTGCACCTGTAGCAAGGTTAGAATCCATTAGGATGTTGTTAGCATAAGCATGTCATAAGGATTTTATTTTATATCAAATGGATGTAAAGAGTGCTTTCTTAAATGGATATATTATGGAGGAAGTTTATGTAAAACAACCTCCTGGTTTTGAAAATGAAAAATTTCCAGATCATGTGTATAAGTTATCCAAGGCTTTGTATGGTTTAAAACAAGCACCTAGAGTTTGGTATGATAGGCTTAAAAACTTCTTGTTAGATAACGATTTTTCAATGGGAAAAGCGGACACAACTCTTTTTGTTAAGTATAACAACCAAGATATACTTATTGTTCAAATTTATGTTGATGATATTATTTTTGGTTCTACTAATGAGTTGTTGTGTAAAGATTTTTCATCATGTATGAGCCAAGAATTTGAGATGAGTATGATGGGAGAGTTGAAGTACTTCCTTGGACTTCAAATCAAACAAAACGAGGAAGGAATTTTCATAAACCAAGCCAAGTACGTGAAAGATCTACTCAAAAGATTTGGCTATGATAATGGAACGACAAAAAGCACTCCTATGAGTACTACCATCAAGCTTGACAAAGATGAAAAGGGCAAAGAAGTGGATATCAAAATGTATTGAGGTATGATCGGATCTTTACTTTATTTGACTGCAAGTAGACCCGATATCATGTTTAGTGTATGTTTGTGTGCAAGATTTCAATCATGTCCCAAGGAATCCCATTTGCTTGCTGTTAAAAGAATTTTCCGTTATTTGAGTGGAACCATAGATATTGGCCTTTGGTATCCTAGGGGAACTCATATAGATTTAACATGTTATTCGGATGCGGACTTTTCCGGTTATAAAGTGGATAGGAAAAGCACTAGTGGAACTTGCTATATTCTAGGACACTCACTTGTTTCATGGTTTAGTAAGAAACAAAATTCTGTTGCACTTTCAACTACCGAGGCTGAATATATAGCTGCCGGCAGTTGTTGTGGACAAGCACTTTGGATGAAACAAACACTTAGAAATTATGGCATTAATCTTGAACAAATTCCTATTAAGTGTGATAATACTAGTGCTATAAATCTTTCAAAGAATCCCATTCAACACTCTAGAACGAAGCATATAGAAATTAGACATCATTTCTTGAGAGATCATGTTCAAAAGGGAGATATTGCATTAGAGTTTATTTCTACGGAAAAACAACTTGCCGATATTTTCACAAAACCACTTTGCGAAGAACAATTTTCAAAAATTCAGCATGAACTTGGGATGATGAAATTTTCGCATTAACGTCTCTATTCATGCTATTGAGTGTATTGAATTGATTGACTTAGTTGTGATCAATATTTATGAAATGCTTGAGCTTGATAGTCAAATGATGAATTTGCCTTGTTAATTATTGATTATATAAATTAATTGGTTGAAAACATGTTCATGAATCATGCATTAAAATGGCTCATAAACTATTTTCAAATAAATTAAATGATCTTGGAATATATTATTTGCTGGTAAAAAATTAAATCAAATGTGCGAAATTATAAATAAAATAAACGGATAACCGTTTCCAATAAACGGTGAACCGTTTTATTCAAGAAACGAGATTATGTGTCTGTTCGTTTACTCTTTCACCGTTTACTACAATCGGTGAACCGTTTGAAAATAGAGAGTCCTCTAACAGTTACTCCTTAGCCGTTAAGCGCTTAAGCTTTCACCGTTGCCTATTCTTTAGCCTCTGGAAGTTACCCCTTAACCGTTTCAATAAACGGTTAACCGTTTTCGTGATTATAAAATTGTTCAAAGGTCTTTTCTTCTCTTTCTCCAGTTGCCCTTTCACCGTTTCAGCCATTGTTACGCAGCCGAAGGTTTCTCTGCCCTCAAACCCTCATTTTTCTTGCTTTTCTTGCCAAATCAAACCTTCAACATCATTTCTTATCACCTTTAGAACACTTTCACCGATTCAAAACTTCCAATCAAGCCCAAAATTGAAAAATACCAAATCTAAACCCTAACTACCGCGGGTCGGGTTTCTTCAATTTTAATCTGATTCTTCCATTTCTTCAACTAAATTGAGCATCCAATTCACATCCTCTCTTCATTCATAAGCAAATCATCGATTCATCACATCTCCATGGCTGCACCCCCTCGGAGAAATCTCAGGCGTAAATCTGTGCCTCCAAGGAATCCTTTACCACCACGGGAAGTCTCTGAATTTGCAAGCTTTCACTTCCCCACGCCTTCCTTGGCCAAGCGGTTCAAAGATCGCTTCGATGGTCGAAAGGTACTTGACTCCTTCTTTGTTGATATTGATGATTTCTGTCACTTAGTTGTATGTGGTAGAAGCATTCGGGATATGCTTCAGCCTTAGGAGTCAGCCATTGACTTTGATGACCGAGTTTATCCAAATTTAGTGCGAGTCTTTTATTCGAACATGGAAATCTCCGATACTCGCCCAAATAGGATAGTTACTCAAGTCGGCGGTGTGCCAATAGAGTTTGATGATACGGACCTAGCTGACTTTCTTGGTATCTCTAGTAAGGGGCATGATATATACACCTCTAGGAAAGCCCTTTTCTTTGACAGTTTTTGTCATACTGATGGCGTCCGTAAAGCCCTTTTCTTTGACAGTTTTTGTCATACTGATGGCGTCCGTAAAGCCCTTTTCTTTGACAGTTTTTGTTATATTGCTAGTTTCAAGCATAACGCAGCAAACTGTTCACCCATTAAACATCTTCACAATTCACATAATTGACAAGTAGTATTCCATAAATACTAGCAATTGATCAATTAATCACTGTTCTTAAGAAAATTCATTCCACAATGCATTCTTCAACAAAATATTAAAAAAGTTATAAAGAAACTCACATTGTTTTCAAGAATGCACAAATCGCGAACAATATCCTGGATGTACTTCATCACATAATAACCACATAGGTTCTAGGTTGTTTCGGACACTAAAAAAGAAAAAAATTAGTTTCAAATATACTAATGAAGTAACAATAGAAATCATAACTTTGTTTCATTAGTACCTTCACCGAGACCCACTGCACAACTTTCTTTTTATTACTCTTCACTTGATGCATTGTTATCCCACTATAAGTAATAAATAACAAATACAACAAATTAATCCACAACATAAAAAAATAAAAAAGAATTAAGTAAACTAATTAAACTTACTCTTTCACCATCTGCTTTAACTCATCATCAGGATTATCACCGAATGCATCAAGATAATATATTTTTTGCCTCACCATATCAATTGCTACTAGCACGCAGTGGCCACTAAACAAACAATTAAAAAAAATAGATTACAAGAAAATTTTAAATCATTTATGTTAAAAAAAGAAAATAGACAAAAAATAAATAAACTATACCCTGGGTTATATGGGAACACAATTATCTGACCTATTTGAATCTTGTCCAAAAGGTCTGAAATATAGGAACACCTATTTGGGTAGCTTGCTTGACTTGACTGTAACTTAGCTATACATCCAAATTGAATTGGAATAACACCACTGTCGTTATCCATCTCCTCATACAAGTGTCTATTAAAAAAAAAATTATGACATGAATATAAGAAATAAATTAATGATTGTTTGCAAAATCAGAAAACATAATAAAAACATAAATCAAATTTTTTATTTCTTACTTGATCCATATCTCCAAAACAGAATTTGAGAGCTCTGTAAACTCAATGACTTCCTTGCAAATCTGCTGTCCAATCTACTCTCCCAGTGGACACCAAAAGTCTTCAGATCATGGGCAATCATAATCGATCGTGTCAGGGAGCTCTTAATCATCAAAGAAAAGATGTTCATCTGTGAACTTTTGTTCTCTTTTCTTGCTTTCATAGTTCCACGGGTATTCTTTCTCAGAACAAGTTTCCTTGTTGTCACTGGTTTTACAACATCGAGTTCTTTATTCTTCATTTATGTTCATACAGATATACCACGACATTTGTAGGAGACTTTCGGCATCCACTTTTCTCTTTGAAGGAGTTAATCTTGGAGATCTTCTTGGGGTGATTTTTGAAGTGGCTTCACAATCTACTGGAGATGGATTCTGTGCAGGGGATGGCAGGGGAGGTGTGTTGATGTTTTTGTCAGGTTTTGGACAAATAGCGGGGTCATTAGTCATTTACTTTAGAGTAACTTTTGGTCACTGACTTTGGAGTAGCTTTGGGGTCGTTAGACACTGACTTTGGAGTAGCTTTGGGGTTGTTGGTCACTGACTTTGGAGTTGCTTTAGGGTTGTTAGTCACTGACTTTGGAGTAACTTTGCTGGGTGATCGACGATATATCTCCATCTTAACACTGCAACCACCTTTGGAGTTGGGAAAGTTAGAACTGCCAACTTTAGTGTTATTGCAGGTGTTTATCCTTGCATTCATTTGATCTAATTGAGCTTGCATAAACTGAAAACTCTCCTGATACATTCTTTGTTCTCACACCAACTCTGTGGGGTCAGGAACATTGAAATTAACCCAATCCTTGCACCCAACTTCCATTAGGCTTCTTTTGAAGGGCTTCACCTAGGATATCGTTCGGTCCTTGGAATTGGAACGTTCCCTGCTCAACTTGGATTTTTAGCTCACTCTACAAAATAAATACAAAAATATTTTATCAAAATTAGGAATAAAAAAAACAAATAAGTTAAATAATGACAGTGTACACATACATCGCATTACTAGCATTTTTTGAAATAAACAAAGCAACCTAATCTATTAATTTACATGATCTTGGATTATAAACTAATTCAGGCAGCTTTCAGTTTCATACTATTTGCATTGGTAATTTTCAGTGGTGGTGGAAACTTATAATTCTCTCAGCCACTTGCTGCACTTCAGGTGTATAAGTTCCATCTTTTTTCCTATGAGCCAATAACCAAGCTTTACTACGGTCAATCTCGCGCTCAGTAACTCCGAGGTTTAACTACTGCAATAATTCAACAAAAATTGAATTCAAAACTGCTATGAATCATCCTATTATTTGTATTAAAAATGTCATAAGTTTATATAGAGTGGTTATTGTACTTACTCTTTTATGCAACAGCCCAGCATATCCTGTGCTGCCCAAATGATGATTGTACACATTCTTTGCTCTTTTTTCCTTTGCTGCCTTACTTTTTTCCTGCACAAAGCGGATATTGATTAAAATAGTTACAGGAACTTAATAATATTATCTAACTAATAGAATTTTAAATATACCTGAAAGTCTTCAGATAAAATCTTATCAACAAAGCTCTTCCAATCCTCTTTTCTAATATGCCTTCATACTCAAGAGGAGGCTTTTTCAGTGAACTCAAGTTGTTTGCATTGGGCAGAATATATTCATTGGCCAACTTACATCTAAAGCCCCTTAATGCAATTCTCATCCACTTGAACACTTCGGTTTTCGCCTTAAGACTCAACTTGAACTTTTCCTGAAAATGAGTCCATAACGTCTCCTTGATGTCTAGTGGCACTTTCCTCCAATCATCATATATAATTGGAACTCTTTCCCGTACAATCACCCTAATGTAGTTCCTCAGATTGTCTCTCTTTTTTCCAACTGGAACTTTATACGAATTGTACATAACCTTAGTCTGGTCGCTAGCTCCTCTCTGCAAGTCTTTCTTCTTTGTAAGGTTTCGTCTTGGTCTTCCTTCAAGATCTGGATTATATATTGGCTCCTTTTTTTCTGCCATGTCTGCAACAAACATGCAAATACATAAAAGTGGATGAGTGCACCAGATACCAATATAATAATAAAATAATAAAAAACAAATTAGTTGTTGACTTACGGGAAGTAATACTAATAAGGCATGGTAGTTGGATTATTCATTTTCCGCGCTAATATTTACATAAAAACATCAACAACTAATCTTACACAAATTCCTCATCACCCAAATCTAACTTATATTCTGAAAAATTGTTGGATAATGGTGCATACTCATCGATGCCATCTCACAAGGCCTCATTTGAATAATTACATTTTTCACTCACTGAACAAACAAATGATTTATTATTATCTAACTGATCTTTCACATAAAACACTTGCTTTGCATGACCAGATAGAATGAAACAATCAGATTTGTAGCCTATCCGATCTAAATTGACTACAATGAACCCTAACTCATCAACGTTAACCCCTCTATCATCTACCCAATCGCACTTGAAAAGTACCTTCTTAACCCCCAAATAATCAAGCTGCCAAATTTCATTGACAACCCCATAAAAAGGCATATCCCCAGAATGGGGATTTTTGTCTTTCGAACTTGAAATCTGTAAAGTGTTAACAACCATATAAACGCCACTGTTTTATGTTATGCGGTTCCTATTCCGATCTCTCGTAGCAAAATTAAAACCATTAATATAGTAGCCTTCATATGTAACCACGCTTAAACAGGGTTTGTTTACCAGCCACCATATTTTTTTGTCAACCGCTACATTATTTGCTTTATCAGTTGTTACCTATTGTTCAATTAATAAAACCACAATAATTAGTTGAAAGAGAAAAGTTTGTGTGCCTTTACTTGGATACTTTTATTAGACCTAATGAAGCTAATCTAACCTTTTGTTTCAGCCAATCAGCAAACGTATGAGAGTGCTCAGTTGGCAACCATAAAGACTTTTTTAATTGACGAGCCAAATGCTCCCTAAAATTATACCAACAGAATTAATAAAAAAAAACTTAACAAAAAAGAGGTGTAAATTTTCAGTCATATACTCTATGTATGGTTGAATCTCGGGGGTGTTTACTAAAACACATCGGTGCGCTTGCGCCAATGTAGAGGCATCAACTGCCTTAATATTTGCACCTCCGAGTGGCCTTTTGACTATAAAATCAATTACACAACCAGTAGGTAGTCCGATTGATTTATAATTTGAAAGGTATTCAGCACAAAATTCAAAGTGCATCCTCAACAATATAGCACTCTGTAATGTAACCTTCAGGACGATATCAGTTGCATACATAACCCTTTATAGATTTCATTTTTCTCTCAAATGGATACATCCATCAAAGGTAAACCAGGCCACATAATTTAACTTCTTCAACTAGATGGACTGTTAAATGGACAATTATATCAAAGAAGGCAGGTACGAAAGATTGTTCTAAACTGTATAAGGTGATTGTAAGTTCCTTTTGTAATTGGTCTAGAGAATCAGGCTCTATTACCTTAGAACACAAATAATTAAAGAAAAGGCACAACCTGATTATGACAGATCTGACATTTTGAGATAAACAATTATGAATTGCTAATGGTAGTAGTTGTTGAATCAAAGTATGACAATCATGATACTTAAGCCCGTGAAGACGACAATCATCCATTGAAACAAGATTTCTAAAATTAGAACAATAGTCATCAGGAACTTTGACACCTTGCAAGGTTTCACAGAACATTTTTTTTTCGTTCTTACTTAAAGTGTACGGGGCAGGGGGCAAGACTTTGTTTTGCTCATCAGGAGCTAATGCAATAAATGCTTTGTTAATTTTCTCTCTAAGTTCTGGATGTGTAAGATCTTTTCTAGCATTAATTCCATCTTTTGTTTTCCCCGGTTGATGGAGCAATGTGCCATAGATGCTCTCACATACATTTTTCTCAATATGCATCACATCTAGTTGATGGCGAACTGAAAATTGTTCCCAATATTCTAAATCAAAGAAGATTGATCTCTTTTTGTATAGCAATTGAGCTGCATCCCCATTACCCTCAACCTCACCTTTACCCTTACTGTTACCCTCACCTTTACTCTTACTGTGACCCTCACCCTCACTCTGTTTTCACTTTTTTTGGACCTTTCTCCCAAACTTGGTGTCAATGTCAGCCACCAAGTTTAAGATCTCTATACCAGACAAAGGCCTAAGAGGATTTTCAATAAACAGCCTATGACTCATATATGACATTTTCTGACTATGTGGTAGCCAACATGCACGTGTGTTTATCCCACAAACTAGACAACCATAGTACTCCTTAACAGTACACCCAGACATGTTTCCATAAGCTAGAAAGTCACTAATCGTCCACATCAACACAGCTCGTAAATTAAAAGTTTGTTTCCTATAAGCATCAAACACATCGACGCCTACATCCCATAGGGTTTTCAAGTCCTCAATCAATGGTACTAGGTAAACATCTATGTCATTTCTAAGTTATTTAGGGCCAGATATCAGTAAAGACAACATCATAAACTTCCTGTTCATACAAAGCCATGGAGGAAGGTTATATGTTATCAATGTAACAGGCCAATAACTATAAGTAGTGCTAAGTGTGCTATGTGAGTTAATCCCATTAGATGATAAAGCCAACCAAAGATTTCTCGGCTCTTGGGCAAAATCATTCCATTTCTTGTCAATTAACTGCCAAGCTGGTGAATCTGCTGGGTGGCAAAGCTTGCCGTCTCTAATTCTTTTATTTTCATGTCATTTTAAGTTCTCAACAGTTTGTGGTGATTGAAACATTCTTTTCAACCTAGGAATTATAGAAAAATACCATAACACCCTTTTAGGGACCCCCTTTCTAATTTGTTTTATCCATATTTTCTTATTTGCCACCTAGATGCTCCACACCTTGGGCATTCACTAAGATTCTTGAACTCATTCATATAAAGAATGCAATCATTTCGACAGGCATGTATTTTCTCATAATCTAAGCCTAATAGCTTCATTATTTTTTTGGCCTTATACATGGACTTAGGCAAACTATTATCATTTGGCAATATCTCATTCAACACTTCCAATAAAACTGAAAACCCATTATCAGACCAGCCATAAAGTCCTTTTATATTGTACAGTTTGATTAGACCGATAACTCTGAATGCTTTGAACCTGAATATATGGGCTTTTCAGCATCTTCAAGCACATCCTTAAAAGAACTAGGATCTTTATCACAATGCTCAAAAGCATCATGAACCATGTCATCTACATAACTATAATCCGGACATCTAAAACGTAGATTTTGTCGCTGGTCTTGGCATTTTACAGAGGTAGGTTTTCGGTCCACCTCACCGTGCCAATTCCAAACTAAATATTTTTCTATAAAACCTTTTTTAAATAGATGTAGCCTCACTTGTTCAGGAGTCAAAAACTCCATATTACAACAAGATGTACAAGGACATCTAATTGACATTCTATTTTCAGAATTAAGAATCGTAAACTCTAAGAAATCATCAACCCCATCACTATACTCATCAGATAATCTATCACAGAATATCCAAGTTTTGTCCATAATATGTATTATTACCTGTTCATT
The DNA here is from genome assembly GCF_022201045.2 of Citrus sinensis. Classification (NCBI taxonomy): domain Eukaryota; kingdom Viridiplantae; phylum Streptophyta; class Magnoliopsida; order Sapindales; family Rutaceae; genus Citrus; species Citrus sinensis. Next base: position 12,632,142 of record NC_068557.1, on the reverse strand, counting down.
TGTTAGATGTTGTTAATTTAATAAGTTTACTTAAATTACGCAAATAACTCCAAACTTTTAGGTTTAAATTAAAAAATACAAATTGCAAAATAAATCTAAGTTCTATTTGTTTAGAGTCACTTAAATATGTGTACGCATTCAGCAACTCAACAGAGCATATATGTAAGCATACAACAACCCAACAGAGCATACATGTACACATTCAACAAGCCAACAGAGCATACATGTACACATTTACCAAGCCATGAAATCTAACTTACATGTACACATTCAGCAAGCCAACAAAACATGCCACATCCACATTTTTCAAAATTTCATTTTCATATTAGAACAAACAAAATTATATATTAGAACAAACAATTTAATTTTAGAAGAGTCTATGCAACAAAAACGAAAGTAAGATCATGCATGTCAATATTTAAAACATGCCAGTACAAGTAAAACTCAGAACACAACGATAATAGAAACTGAAAGAAAGTGAGTGATTTTAAAGAATTACCAAATGAAGACAGTTGTTACACAGTAAACTTTTGTGATTCTTCAAAAGCGAGAGATTGAACTGAACATATTAATTCAACTGATTAGAGCCACTCAATTGAAATAAACATGCAAGATATAAGAAAAAGTAATAACAAACTAAACATTCTAGCCAAAAGTCAATAATTCAATATTAAAATGCAAACAAAATTTTCCTATACAAACAAACAAAAAGGTCTCTTTCAAAAGTGTATTAATTTAAAGATCATGTAAAAAAAATAAACAAATAAAAAACAAACAAGCTGCATGTGGTTATGACACTAAAATGGCCAAGGCTATTGTAACCATCAACATATGAGTGAAGATTTAATTATATTGTTAATTACTATGTCAGAGAGTTGTACAAGGGAAATCATATAAAAAAAAAATTAAGGACAATACTTGTTGTTGAAGGGTTTACATGTGAGATATTGCATTTATACTAAGTCTAGCAAGTGCATTATAGGGAAATGATTGATGAATTGACCCGAATTGAATATGTATCTTTATCAGGCCCAAAATTGAAAGCATCATGCAAAATTTTAAATGCAATTTCGAGAATGGGGAAATGAGAAAAACACAAATCTGCATTGACATTGTATCCATCAATTCCAGTTAAAGTGTACATGAAATTCAAAGTTGAGTGACATGGCAACTAAAGAAAGAGAGGAAAGAAAACTGATTTGAATCAGGCACTTATAAAACCACTCTTAGTTAAAAACTCTAGTACAATAACTCAACTTCAATTGCCTTTACCTCTCTATTAGGTTTTCCCAGGTCCCAAATTATAAACAATCAAGATTACAGAAAAAAATCTAAGAATTTTAAAACCCATTCTATAGTTAAACCGCAACAAAACAACATGCATGAGGAAAATAGGCACTGTAAATTGGAAACATAATAATTAAAAATAAATAAAAATGAATAAATGGCACCTTCAGAATGAATTTATCGTAGTGGAGAGAGAGAGAGATAACCAAATCGTGATAGAAAGGAATTCCTCTGCTTCGGGCTTGGTTGGGATTGACGTGAAGTTTGATTAGAATGTGCAGTATCAACAGTGGGGGATAGGATTTTAGGGTTTTGTTTACTTAGCTTTAACAGAGAAGGAGAACCGAGAGGTGAAGAATGATGAGTGAATGACTTAGAAAAAAATTAGGTTCGATTTTGGTCTTAGGGTTAGGATAAAACGATGCGTTTTACTTATCTTTATTTTTTCTGCCAAAACCTACTAAAAATTTCACTCAGGTGCGCTCAATACATTTCAAGTTCTTCATATTACAAAGATAATACTCTAGTGATTCAGTAGCATAACTAACAAGAAGTCAAACAATTTTAATTTTAAATTTAAAATCTTTGGCTTTGAAAGGTCTTGGGTTCGAATGTCAGTTTGAAATGTGATTTTTATTTTCTTTTATTGATACCTTAGTTTCACTATGGTCTTTTTCTTAAACTTAAATGCTTCGATGTTCGAGGTCCCCGGTTCGAATTCCATCAGTTACATGATTAGAATTATTTTATTTTTATTATTAATACTTTAGTGTCAGAGATTTCTGATATCTAAATTTCAAAATTTCAGACACCATAGTATCATTAATTTGTGATACTTATCTGTTAAACACGGAAAATGACCCATATGTATAAAAATACTGATACTTTTTAATAAAATGTCACAAACTAAGTGTCAGTAAAGACCATTTTTCTAGTAGTGATTGTTATTTGGATGTTATTAATACCAAGTGTTCTTAAACTTAATTTAATGTACAATTTAATTTTTAGTTTATGTTGAATTTGTTAATTAATTTCAAAAACAAGAATGCATAAATTTAATTAACATATTTCTATCAAAATTTGAATCTTGTGACAAAAGAAACAATTAGAAATCTATCACAAACAAAACAACTTACCAGAAAAAAATTAACCTAATACTAATTTTCATGTCAAAATCAATTTTCTTCCCAAAAAATTCAAATTAAAAAAATAATTTTCCCTCCAAAAACTAATTAAAATATTAATTTTTATTGAATTAACGGATGATAGACATATGATTTGTAAAATCTATAATAAATTTTATGACAATTTTTTCTCTGTTATAAAAGAGTGACAAGTATATAGATAGCAGATAAATTCTTTGTCATCTACCTCCATTTATGACAACTTTTTTCCCGTTGTTTCTTATCAATTTTCTTGTAGTAATATAATTACTCAATTGAATATTCTCTGTAACAATTAATCAAATTTAAGACTTGCTTCTTCTCAACTAATTAATTAATATCTAGTAGTATCTAAATCCTAAGTTTAGTTTTATACATTAGAGGCAATATGATAAATTTTTAATGATCATGGAAGTTTGAAAGAATTAATTATAAAATCAATATGGATAGAGTTTGTTGGAAATTGAGTGTCATCAACATTTCTACCAATGAGCAATGATTCGAGAAGAGAGACGCAACTGCCTGAACGGTGAATAACATTTGTCTCAACTCTCAAGCTCATTCACATGGACACGCTTGAAAAAAGAAATAAAGAGACGCAACTAGCTCCTACAACTGTAAAAGCCCAATGTGGCTTTACCTTCAATGCATTGACTTTCTAATCGCTATTATAAATGGAGTAAATGATTAAACGAAGAATGGTGGGAATTTTGTTTTTGTTTGTTAACTTGGTGGCAAAAGAGTAAACGATCTAGATGACGTGGAAAGGCACCGCTAAGAAATCACATGGGTGTAGGCATGGGTGAGTATGCATCTGCATGGCCCTAGATATTTGAATCCCTTCAAAATTCTCAGACCATATCATCAAATTTTAATATGGTATCGAGAACTTTCAATATGGAATGGAGAACCAGTGACCTTCAATAAAGATTTGTTCATATCCATTGAATAGGCATTTTTCTTAAAATATATTACAATATAACCACATACTATGCTAAGCTAACTCCATATATAATTATGGTGAGTAAATATTCATCAAACCGAACTCCATATATAATTATGGTGAGTAAATATTTATTTAATCTCCATATTTTGATTTAAGTGATTATAGGTATTTTTATTTTAAAAAATTCCTCAAAGAACTCCAACAGTTAAATATATTATATTCTTACCCATATTTTTTTCTTTTTTTTATAATAATACTCTTCCAACAATATTCTTAACATTAAATAATTTATCTATAAAAAATAATTAGCAAAATTACCCAACAATTATTTATTAGTAAATTAACTAATAAATATTAGTGAGAAAGAACTAATATTTTTGTACCCATACAAGAATCTTACTAATAACGGCTTATAAATAAATTAATATAAGTCAACTTAAAGCAATGTTACTACTAATTATTTTATAAAAAAATAATTTACCGAATTAATCCTAAAAGTAAAATAATAATACAAAAGTTTTTGTAAATTTTTATGTTACTTTAAGATTAATTTAATAAATTATCATTTTCTTATTAATATCCCCAAAAATATTATTGTAAGAGTATTATTGTAAAAGGAAAGAAAACACAAGGATAGGAGTGAAACATATTTAACAATAAGGATATCTTATAGAAATTTTTCAATCCAGAATTTTTAAGTGTGGGAAAGTCTGGAAAAACTTTAAAATCCTGCGGTTTTAAAATGTTAATTTCATAATGCTTTAAAACTGTGCGGTTTTAAAGCTTTCCCAAACTTTCTCGCATTTTAAAATTCCAGACCAAAAAAATACTACGATATCTTAAGGTGCTTTTATTAAATATATGGATTAAATGAGTACTAAATTCAAAATATAGAGTTTAAACAGACATTTACCCTGATTATAGTATATAGCAGTACAATAAAAGGGCTAAAATTCATATCATACAGTATAGATAGCATAACGTACATACAGCTCTAACATAATGTCTAATTAGGACGAGATTTATCAAATACTCGTAAATATTTATAACTTCACAACGAATTAATTTTTTAAGTTCCCCTACGGGGACTATTTGGACTTCAATTTGTCACCCAAGCTATTATTACACACAAAAATTTAATATATATGTATGTGTGTGTGTGTGTGTGTTTATCTGTTACTCAACTTGTATTTTTTTTAATGAGAAATTAAGTAAGATGGAAGGCAAAAGAAGAGAGAAATTTTAGCAAAATGACATTATTTTTGCATTAATTTAAGAATATGGAAATATAATAAAGGAAGTGAGTAGAATTGGGCGATCGAGGCTAACAAATATAGATTCATTTCTGTCTCAGATCTCACTCGGGTATAATACACGAACTTTTCGCCAAATTATTACTAGGCAAGCGGTTAATGACTATTTAGAAATTTTGTTTCGACTGTAGCATTTAGCATCACCTCAAAGGCATGTTCAACGCATGATTTCAGCTTCTGAGAATCTATGAAGCCATCTTCTGCTACTACAGAAACCCTTAGCTTCTCCATGTAGCTTATAATTGTCACTGAAAGACTCTGTCAACAAATCAAATTAAATCAAGCATCAGTTATTCAAGTTTGAACATTTAGTATTTGTTTGGGTCTTGAATATGCATGCATTCTGACCAAAATGATCAATTTATATAAATACCTGTGCACCGACCACCGCAAAGTATAGGCCTTTAACTGGATGATAGCTAAAGCCATTTTTTCCACCGGTCCAATCTGATTTGTCATCCCCATACTCGTATTCTTCAGTGTGCTGTGGATATATCTAGCTGCAGCCCGCAATTATTAAAAATTAAATTCAAATAAAGATTGGATACTCTCAATACCTAATTAAACTATTGACTAGGGATCGAAATAAAGTAATTCCATACCTCAGGGCCTCTAAATTTTTTCAAAATCTCCAAAACCCTACCAGTGAGATAAACAGCTAAAGAATTTTTCTTGAAATTCATGATTTGTCGTGCTTTCACGACGAATTCGAGTGGGTTTGAAGACCAATCATCAGTTAGCTCAGGTATGGACACATGTAGGAAAGCAAAATAATTGCCCCATGGTGCATTAGCGTCGTGTTTGAGCATATCCTTCACGGACTCGTAGCTTCGAAAAACCCTTGTGTTGAGCAATATCAGTGCTGTAGATATTGCATTGCTTGAATCATGCCTCAATTCTTGCATGTACAACCGAGTCCCCAAGAAGATTATTCCAGTAACAACATCATTAATAGTCTGCAATCAAAAAAATTAATGTAAATACATCGTGCATGTGCAGTGAATGCTACTGAATAGTGGCAAGAAGACATGTACTGTTACCACCATATATATAAGAATTTCTCCTTGACATGACTATGTTGCATCATCTCTGAGTAACACAAGTTACATTTTCTGCTAGTGATAACAATTAATCAATGGATATTGGTAACAATTTTTTCTTTCTTTGTACAATTTCTTTTTAGTTTATTTTTTAAAAGTTAAAGAGGTGGACAAAATTCAAATCAATTTTTAAACCCTGCTTCTTTCAGAACTCAAATTCAAATGACCAGTAAAATAGGAGCCTTGTATATACAACTTACGTATTTGCTTTTAAAGACAAATTTTCTATAAAACCTGGGTTCGATTATTTCTCTTCAAAGGATGAGATATGTAGGGCATAGCGTGTCCACAAAACTAAATCATATATTTATACGATAACAATGAACTTAATTAAAATTAGATCGTCAATTATTATTATTGGTAATTGGTATCTAAAAAGGCAGTGAAAAGTAATTAATAACCATACCGCATCGACTTTGGTCTTAATTTGTTTGACGTGATCTAGAGAGAAGGTCATTGTTGCTACCCTGACTGGCCGGAACTCCACTCCATCATCCCCCGATCGTATCGGAGTTTGATCATCTTCAGCCGTTGTAATCTTCACGAAGTTCCAACAGAAATCTAATACAGTGTCTGAAACCGTAGAAAAAATCTTAAGGACCCTCGTGAAAATGCTGCCATTGCTTTCATCCTTTGCCTTCGAGGGCAAAAAAACAGAAGGTAATGTCAATGGAAGAGAAGGATCATCAGCCCTTTGTAAACATGAAAGAAGAGCGCCCATCAAAGAAAATCCATCGCCAAGTGAATGATGAAGTTTGAATATCAGAGTACAAGCTGCATGGCTTGTAGGGGATCTGATTAGATGAATTTCCCATAAAGGCTGGCTTTGCGGAAGCTGCTGCATTCCAATTTCCGAAATGTAGTCACCAAGGTACTTGTCATAAGACTCTGGTGACAATCCTGAAGGGCAAAAAGGAAATTTGACATGGTTTATTAGCTTCACTTCAACTCTCTTCCATTGTTTTGCTCCGTTTTCATCTCTAACCTGACAAGTTCCAAGGCTTTAATTAATTATTTAGTGAAACACAGAATAATATACATAGAAACATTAAAAAGATAGATAGAGACACGTTACCATTACTGAGGAAAAACGGGGGCTGATGGAGAGGAAAACGTCCTTAACCAATTGCATAAGTAGAGAATCATCAAGTACTTGTTCAAACTCCAGAATAGCCAGAATGCAAAGCGAAAGAGTTGAGCTGCTCAAGTACTGAGCAGTGGGGCTCACAGGTTCGGATTCTTCTTCTTCCTTGAGCTCCATTCTAATTTTGTTTGCTTCAATTTCTCTTTCCATTTTCATATGTTACCACATGATTACGTGATTTTTAGTATGATTTTTTTAATAATAAATAAATATTGCTTTAATTTCACTAAACGCCAATTGCAGTTGAACTATAAAAAGTATAATGCACCGTCAATTTTGGGAATATCAATTAGCCGCTTTTGTTGAAATATTTTCGTAAAGAAATTCTCAAGGCCGATTTTGGTATAGCTTTTTCATGACTATTACATCTTGTAGTAATCGGTGGAGTTCATACAAGTAAAGCTTTAAAACCCGAAAAAAAAAAAGTTATTCGGTTGTCGATAACTATTTTGTTAAAAATTGTATAATTACGAGAAAAAAATTCTCGGTTCAAACGACCAGTAGCCACATTCCTATGCAAAGGGAATTGCTTGTATATGAATCCATGTGTTTCACATTTATTAGTGTCCTCTTAATAAAGAAGGACTTGCGTAGTACGGTATTAATCTTATAATTAATTACCTGAACTACAAGTTTTTAAAGTCATATTGTGAGATAATAAAAGGAAAAAGAAAACGAAATTAATTAAGAGCGCCAAGTAATCCTCCTTTTGCACGCACCCGAGGGAGCATAAATGCTTAGATATGTTTTGTTGTTTAGGTTACTACCTTCAACCAATGTAAAAGCAAATCCCAGGCAATCAGAGGCAAATTAATAATTGGATTAGGATCCTCAATTTTCTTTAACAATCATGCTCAAGCTCAATTCTATGAACAGTTCAAGTAATAAAGAGATGCAACTAGCTATACAGCTTTCTGACTAATGACCAATGCAATGCTAATATGTCCCCGTGTGCATGTGGCTTGGTTTCGTTGTACCGACTTGCAATCATAACTGAATAATGATGGGCAGTTTTGTATTCTTTTTATTGATGCCTGATAGCAAAAATAATAAACAAGAGGATGCACAAACTGGGATGCATCCATTCATAAATCTTATTAATTGTATGAAAGAATTTACCAATATGAATTGATATTTATGACATTGAAAATCTGATATGGGTAGGTTACATTCCAAGCTGGCTTTTTTTTCTTTTTTTTCTCTTCTTTCAGTAATTAAGAAATATATAGACACTTCTTTATACCAAATATCAGTACATTGACAGTAGAGGAATTGTCCACTGTTATTTTATTAAAAACAATTGGCTATTGTTGACTTTAAGATCTTTATACACATAATATTATACATTTTTATTATATTTTTTGAAAAGGTAAACGGATACAGATGATATATTACATGCTATACAATTAGATAAAGCCATTAAAAATTAAAAATTCTATAATATTGACATGAATACTTTCTTAAGAGCATCCACACCTACACTAATTGCTGAGCTAGCTATGGGCTTATAACTTATAAGAGCCTTGGCCCCTCTAGCCCAAATAAAATTATTTCATGGAATTTATGTTTTTGCTCATAAAAATAGTTTTGAGTATTATATATGAATTGACCTCTGTAACTTTATTAGCTTAATATTTTACCCCTATATTTACATTTTTTCAATTAAGAAACTTAAAAGTTTACATTAGTGACGGAGTAAATTGGGGTTTGTGCGATTGTGTTTGTGCAATTTCCCCCAGCAATTAGTTCACAAGTTCCCCTAACGAAAAAAACATTTGCCTCCAATAATTTTCTTTTCTTTTCTTTCCAAAAAGACAAGAACTGAAAAGAAACTCTTTTCTATAAGTTTACGTATTGATACCATATTTTCCCCCCTTAAGTAACATGCTTAATACCACTTGATTAAAATTTTACTTTAAGAGCTTGTTTATCCAGTTCATCCTAATTTTTTTCCCCAAAATTTTTATTTATTACAATTCAAAATGCCCCTCCACAACCAATTTTCTAGCTCCGCTCCAAACTGCTCCCAGCACCCCCCTGATTTTCAGTCTTAGCTCTGCTTGGACCTCCACAATAGTGCACATAACAATTTAAAGCTTTAGTTAGGATGCTACTCTTTTAATTTACCTTCCACCATGATAGTATGCTTAATCAACTTGAGAATTAATACTAACTACTGGTGGAAGGATTCGGTGAAGGGAATAAGAAAAATAGGAAAGTGAATAATTTAAAAAGTAGAATAAATATAAATCAGTATACACTACCTGTAATTTTTCAAGTGAACTTTAAAATAATTTAGTCAAAAGCAACCAAAGTATTATATGTAACATAGAACTACAACAACAAAATGAAAATAGATAATGATAGACATCTAATTATTATTTTTTTAATTTCATCTCAGATAATGTGTCATTCATTAGATGATTAAAATTCTTTACAAGATTGAAGTAAGTTAATTATATTATTTTATCAATTAATTAATGAATGCCACATTATTCAAAATCATTTTTAAGATAAAAAATTTAAAATATATAACACTACTAAAAAAATAATAACCACCGCATACTTAAATCTAGACAAAAATAATAAATTAACCCCCGTTACATTTTTCATACTGTGCATTTGCCTTTCTATCTCTTGGGTGACTATCATAACAAATCTGTTGAAAAGAGAATAATATCTAAAGTATTAACCACCTCGTTAGCCATAGACGTCACTGATTCTCTTCTTTAACTAGCTAGCAACCAAAAAGATAAAAATTGCACGCATTAATACATGTAGTACTAAAAAAAAAGTCGATAATATAACACCTAATTTGGTTGAAACAAGACTAGGTCATAACTTATGCACGTTATATACACGTAAGTCTTTATGGATCATTTGTTTTTGAAAAGCACTGGCTTCTCAATTCGATCCAGGACACTTTAATCTGGTTAGTTGGCTGCTTAATTGGAGAAAGACACAGGATACATGATGCTGACTCTCGTCTGTCTCTTCCTGCGAAAGAATTTATCTCATTAATAATCTGCCAGCTGGAATTCGTGGCAATATATTAACCATGTTATTAATGAAAATTCTCTACCGTTAATGCTATCTAGGCTGACAAAGTTTTGTTTATCTTTTGAGCTTTGAAAAAAGGCGTTTTGAATGCGCATGACTTAGACCTTTGTGACTCTGACTGTATTTTGCACCATTTACTCAAATTTGGCTATAATTTGCCAGCAAATATCAATTAATGTTGCTGTTGCATGCCTTCCTGAAATGAACCCATTATATCGAGAGGTGTCGACCTCCAATTGCATGATTAGAGTATTTTTAGAAGATCCTTAAAATGAGTCACCTCTTATTTAAACAGCCATTAAAAGTTTTAGATTTTTTTTTTAATAAAACCACTTAGAGATTGGGGGCTAGACAAGACTTGTATCTGTCAAATCAACAATAAAGAAAATACATAAGGAGGAGATTATAAATCAAAACCTTCTAAAGTAAGAGCAAATACACAAGAATAAGAAGAGAAATATAAAATCATCAAAGGAAAAAGAAAGCCATCATTCCTATAGTCTCACATGAGAAATAGCCTGCCTATCTAAATAGAGAATACTAGATAAACTTGTAGGAAGATCTTGAGAATTCAAGAAAAGTCGACTAACCTGATGAGTGCAAACCCAATTGGTCAGAAAATCAACAATAGAAGTAGCCTCCTAAAGCACATGTCTAACCAAATAGGAGAGGAAGATGGCAAGGCGCACACATGACGCAACAAATAAGCACAATCCTAGCGAATAAGACCCCACGAATGAATCTAAGAAACAACCGTGGTCGAATACGACTCTATCTCAAACAAAGAGCAACCATACTAAGCACCAAGCTCCAACACCTCACAAACAACATAAACTCAGTATAAAGTATTGTCTGGCAACCAAGAAAAGATCCAAAAGCAGCCAAAACCACACCTCGATGATCTTGGAGAATACCACCTGAAGCAACCATCCCAGGATTGCCCTTAGAGCAACCATCCACAATTAGCTTTGCAACTTCAGGAAGCGGCCTCATTCAAAAAACTAAATGAATCGACCTACTAAGTGGAGCTGTAACATTCAAACCCTCCACAATCCGAGAACTCAAAAACTCTCCTTAGTTGAGAAAGCTTAAAGTGAAAAATGAAACTAGCAATCCTAAGATCTAGTACCACCTGATAGATAACTGCATCAACAAAGAATGACTGGGAATCAAACCTAGAAGCATTATAGGCTTCCAAACTTGCCACAAAATGAAGTAAGGCAGGAGGACTTGAAGATGACTACGAGAAAGGGCACACTGCCGCCAATGAAGAAGCAAAGCATGAGGGTCAAAAAAGCAACATCTCTTTTACTCAAAATCCTCTGAAAATGATCCCAAACCAAGCGAACCTGTGGCCAATCAATAAATAAATGCCGAAAAGTCTCAGCAGCCCGACCACAAATACACCGAGAGACCATACAAAAACCCTTCGGACATAAGAAATCATCAATAGGCAAAAACCTATGCAACAAATGCCATAGGAAAAAAGACACCCAAGGCAGAATATGCTTGCTAGATAACCGAAAAACCTCATCCCTCGGCCTAGAACAATGCACAAGCTCCCAAGTCGATCGCAAGTGAAAAATGCCATCAAGGGAAAGATCCTATTGAATCAAATTTGGCTCCCCAGTAGAAATATGAACCAATAAAATTTGCTTAAAAATGGAAGAGGGCAACACATCCTATAGCTTACCTTTATCCCAAATTGTACCTCGCCAATAAAAGGAAATGACACCATAGAAGCCGCTGTAGGATTATAAATGACTAAAGGACAAGAGGCCACCTAACAATCATACTAAAAACTACACTCCCCACTAAAAATATTTGAGATGCTTGAATATGGTGAAAACAGTAGTTGTTTTTCTCTTAATTAAATTGCTTGAATTTTACAATATATGAAGATGTTTAAGATGGTGTAATAGGAAAGACAATATTTTGAGCAATTATCCACCGACCACCTAAATTTTCAGGCTTTTTTTTAAAAAAAAAAATCTTTTTTTGGGCTAATTTTTAACTAAAGTTACAAAGTGTTTCAGTTGTCCACTATTGTATTAACTCTGTTAAAGAAATTAATAGAATTTTAAAAAATAACTATTTTATCCCTAAACATAAAACGACTATTTTACCCTAGCTAAATGACAAAAAAAAGAAAGATTGCAAAACAAACTGAATTATTTTCATAAATAAAATAAAATTAAATTAAATATATGTAACTTAAATGGTAAATCTTATTTATACTTATATTTTAATTTTAATTTTTTAATTGTACAATTTGATTGGATTTTCATATTGGATCCGAATCCGATCCGAAGCTAGGTCTTGGATTACTAGTGCGTAAACAACGTCATTTTTGTTTGTTTAGGTCAAATGACAAATTTACCCCCATGATGTTAGTAAAGTTATAACAACATGTATATGGAAGTGGATGCATGCAAGAAAATGTAATTTCAGGCGGAAATCAGCAGAAAAAAAAGATGTGTATTTAAAAAAAAAACACGAAAAAATAGGTGGTCAATGGATAATTGCACTTACAATAATTATTCTTAATCAACTAGCCATTGTGATGAATCCACTGTGACATATGTTGTTACTCTATTTTGCATCAAAATTCTAGCTTAGACGAGATGTTGGAAATCCTTTTACTATGGCAATACAAACTACCATCTTTGTTGCTAGCTGTGACTTGTCCTTATTAGCCCCCCTCAATCTAGGCATTGACGTGCAATGAACACCTAGCTTGGTTCGTATCATGAGAAATTGATGCTTCCTCAAAGGTTTTGTAAGAGTGTTTTTGCAATCTGAAGATGGGAAGGCACGTGTCGTGTAAATAATGATCCCTTAGTCATATGAATTGCACTCATAATATCACAAAGAAGTGTAGGTGCTTTCGGAATACATAAACTCAATATCTTTAACTAGATATGTGAGCCATGTCAATTCGGTAGCGGCAGAGGCCATGGACCTATATTTGGCTTTGGCTCTTGAGCGAGAGACTGTGTGTTATTTTTTTTTAGCTCAAAGAGATACAATTTCTTCTAAGATAAATGCATAATCTTGTTGTACTTCATCTTGTAATCGGACATCCAACCCAATCAGAATGCGAAAAGGCATAGAGCTTGAGAGAGCATTGAGACAAAAATCTAAGGCCAAAGTCAAAGGTACCTTTAAGGTAATGAAGGAATCTTTTCACTTTTTTGAGATTGCCTTTTGTTGGCGCTTAGAAATGTTCAGAGACCTGATTGACAACAAATGTGATATGTGGCCTTATGTAGGTGGGATACTGAAGGCTTTTAACAAGACCTCTATATTCAGTCGCATCCACAGGTTCATTATCATTCGAACACGGTATTGATCATACAACAATTAGCGTGTTGATAGGAGAACAATCCTGCATCCGTGCCTTTGAAAGAATGTCTATAGTGTACTTTGCTTGAGATAGAAAGATGCAATGCGTGAATTGTTGAACTTCAATGCCGAGGAAATAATTTAGATTACCAAGATCTTTTAAAGCAAACTTTGAGGTGAGATTGTTGATAATTAATTGAATTTCCTTCTCATTATTTCTTGTAATTATCACATCATCAACATAAATTAATATAAGTATAAGAATGGATTTGTTGTTAATATAAACAAAGAGTTGTCAACATTGTTACTAGAAAATCCAAGAGAAATTAAGGCTTAAGAAAGACACTTGAACCACTCTCTAGATGCATGTTTTAGGCCATAGAGCAATTTTTGAAGTTTGCAAACATATGATGGATGACGTGAATTGCGAAACTCGGGTGGCTGCTCCATGTGGACAATGTCCTTTAATAGTCTATGAAGAAAAACGTTGTGAACATTTAGATGCTTGAAAGCCATTTTGAGCTTTCAACAATTGCAAGGATAAGGCGAATAGTTGTGGTCTTTATAACGAGATTGAAGGTTTCATCGAAGTCGACTTTGGGAATTTGTGTGAATCACTTGGCAACTAATCGAGTTTTATACTGATCAATGGTTCCATCTTCTCTATATTTGATATGATATACCCACTTCAATTCGATGACATTAACATTGTTAAGTCGCAGCACAAAGACCATGTTTGATTTTAATGCAATGCTTGAAGCTCTTCTTTCATAGCTTGAATCCAAATTGGATTCTTTAAGGCAGTTTTGAGTGTTTTGGGTTCAATTTGACTACTGTGGCTGGTCTAAAGGGCTAACTTATTTTGTTTGAGTTTATTACGTGCCATCATGGGATGAGCATTTAGGCTTTGTGGTTCTACGATAGTGTTTGGTATTTTAAGTTCCAAAAATAAGCGATTGGATATGTCAAGATATTCTATTTGTGAATTTGTAGCAGAGCTGTTGTCTGTATTTATGGACAAATTGGTTGGTTTAGTTGCATATGAACTACGAGAATTTGGATCATTAGTACTCAAGGGTTGCATTGCATGTGGAGACTCCAAAATATTTGGAATTGCTTTTGAGTTGTCGTGTGGAGTTGTTGAACTAGGAAAAGAAGTATTCAAATTGTCTTCAAAATTGTCTTGCTGTAAATTTGAAATAATTGGAAAAGTAACGTTTGAGTTGTTGTCCAAATTCGCATCCACATGGGCCACGAATTGCACATATAGTGTTGATATTGTTGTGCCTTTAGAATTGTTTGCTTTGACAGCACGTGAATCATTAAAATTTTCATAATTGGGAGAATTCTTTGAGAGCCACTAGTCTTGTTGAGGGAAAGTGGTCAATGTACTTTGTTCCTGCACATTAAAAAAGATGATGTTAATTTTTTTAATGGTAAATTATTTTCATAAAAAACAACATGCCTTGATATATGTATATACACTATTAATCTCCAGTTGTAGACAACAATATCCTTTATAGAGGGGACTATAGCCTATGAAAACACTTGGATATGATTTTTTATCAAATTCTGTTTTATTAGAATCCCGAAGATAAGGAAAGCATCTACAAGCTAGGACTTTAACCCTTTATAGTTTGGCAAGTTTTTGAAAGGAAATTCGTAAGGGCTTTTATTTTTTAAAGTTGAAAAAGGTAGCCTGTTAATGATATATGTGGCTGCAAGAAAAAAATCTACCTATAATTCGAGTGGCAATGAAGCATGAAACATCGTAGTTAAAGCTATCTTATTGATGTGTCTATGTTTTCTCTCAACAATACCATTTTCCTCTAGAGTGTATGGACATATAATTTGATGAAGGCAATAGAATTAAATTCCCTTCCTTCATCGCTTTGAAATATTGTGATCTTTTTGTCCAATTGATTTTCAACTTGTTTTTGAAATTTCAAGAAGCACTAAGAGAAATCAGATTTTTATTTTAAGGAATATAACCAACTAAAACATGAGTACTCATCTATAAATAATGCATAGTAACGAAAATGTTGAGTAGAAGTAATGGGAGCTGGACCCCATAAATCACAATGTACTTTTTGTAAAGGAAAATTTGCTTTATTATTAGATAAATTAAAGATTTCTTAAAACTTTTGTCTAATTAGTAGGAAACACAAATATAGGGTGCATTAGGCCAACTAGGAAGGTTAATAAAATTATTGCGTTTTAAAGCCTCTAAGATTTTAAGATTGGCATGGCCAAGCATCTTGTGCCATAAACTAGAAACGCTAGATTTTCTTTTAGTTGCGTTAAAGGCAGTAGAAAGTCTCCTTCCAAGGTGTATAGCTTCCCTTGCTTACTCCATTTTGCGAGAACCTTATTTTCCTTGCTCTTCACAATAAAACCATTAGTGTTAAATTCAAAAACACATTTAATATCGTCAATGAGTTGTCCAATTGATAGGAGACTCTTTTCAGTTTTTGAACAACTAGAATATTATTGAAGTGTAAAGTACCATGATTTGTATTTAAATAAGCAGAACCAATATGTAAAATATTTAAATCTTGACCATTGCCAACAATTATTTTGTCATTACCTCTATAAGGCTTTACATGATCAAGATTACCTGTGTTATTTGTCATGTGTGATGTTGCTTCAGAATCCACATAGAACTGTTGATCACTATTGTCTTGATGATTCATGGCAGCTAGGGCTTGTAAATCCTCTTAATTGTCAGTGTCATATCTGTTCCAACACTCAGCAGCACTATGTTTACGTTTATGACAAATTTGGCAAACAATAACTTCTTCATCTGAGGAAAAATATGAGACTTTTTGGAGATTACAAGGTGTTTGGAATTTTTTTTTCGTTTTTTTGTTTCTTTCATTTTTTTCATTTTATTTATTTATTTATATATACATATCCTCTCTTTTTTTCATAGAAATATTATTAAGAATACATAATCATCCCTATTTTCAAACATAATTGGGTGGTGGAAAACATAAACCATAAAGTGATACTCCACATCGGAGTGTGACAGGATGATAGGTTATCAAAGAAAAAGTTATTATTATTATTATTACTTTTAAAGGCTCAAAGGGGTTAACTATAGATATTTTATAATAGGGTTGATTAGAAAGGCTCAAACGGATCAAAAATGGCCTTTTGTTATCTTTTAGAGCTCTAAATAATCTTTCATATCCACTAGTTCAATAGACTTTTAGATGTGGCTGCACAAACTCTCTTTTTTTCACTTTAAAGAAAATATAGAGATCCTGTATAATAAATCATGAAGCTGTATAGGCAAACATGATTACTCTCCAAGGATAATAGGCTTAAAAACTTGTTTGGACTTTTCATAACATGTACATTCCTCCAAATGGCTTAATCAATTTCACTCATCAAATTTCTCAATTTATGTTTCAACATACAAAGGGGAAAACATAGTGTAGCATAACTCAAGGCCAAAGATAATACAAATACCAAAATTTAAAAATCATCATGTTATCCAATGTTAAAAGATCACACCGAAAAAGAAAACTTTTTTTTTTAGTTAAAGAAAACACTAAAAAAAATTGGGACTGATTGCAGAAACTTAAGGGAGATGATTAAGTGAAAAAGAGAAAAAGAGCAAAAGAGAGAAAAAAAAGAAGTTAGGAAATAATTTTTTTAAAAAACAAAATACTAAAATTAAGAAGATTGTTTCTAGAGACACTATATTCTATATTCTGCCATCTTCGACTCAAATTTTTATCCAAAGTTAGTCTTTACAACAAAAATTAGTAAAAACATCACCAGGACTGAGACATTCCACAATTGTCAACTATTCTCTCCACCCAACCTAAATGAGACATTGTCCTCAATATCTTAGAAGAAATGAGTAGAGTTTAGAAGACTTCACTTAGCCACTGCTGGAAAATATTTACAAATGGAGAGTTAAATCTAATTTATATTTTTTATGAGAGTTATTGCCATCATCATCAGTTGCCCGATCCAACACCAAAGTCATGGGATCTGGTTTTGGTTTGTAAGCTTGCAAAAAATCAAGTAACTCATTAGCAGTAGGAGCACAAATAAAGAGTTTTTTCGCTGAGGGTGGAATGAAATAATTTTTAATTGCATAATTAAGAAATGTTATTAAGCCATCATAAAAGTTATTAACATTTAATAAACCGATGAGTTTTTTATGGATATTCAAATGGGCTCAAGAAGCAAATGTAATTAACGTCTCTAAAGTTGTAAGATCTCCTAAGACAACTAACTCTTCTCCAGTTGGTGGGTTTGGCAGACATCCTAAAGGTTTTAAGGCTTTTGGAATAATGCCTAACACTTGGCTTCCTCGAACAAAAACAACTTCAGAGACAATCTTTGATAATCCTCGGTCACCTCCTCCATAAACAAGATGTAGTTGTCTCTCTGTTATAGCATGACTAAGATTTATAGCTGCCTGAACGAACTACTTATACTTTCCATAGCGAAATCTAGAAAGCACACAAATGTTCTTAAGTTGTCTGCTTGAAATTGTCGTCATTAGAACAATTCTAAATAGAAACAATTTGTGAGTGCTTGAAAAGAAGCTCTTATTTAAAGATCTTGGTGACGGACACAATGATACACATCTATAAATAGGGTGGTGTGTTTGTCAAATGACACATGAAGCTTTTGGCTCAATAATTCAAGAGTAAACAGAAAAAAGCAAACAATAATTAAACATAATAAACACAATAATAATAATAATAATAATAATAATAATAATAATAATAATAATAATAATGCAAAAGATAAAAGAACAATAAAATAAAAAAGGATATTTACTGGTACTTGTGATTATGGCTCACATCTTCCTTTAGTTTTACGTCTAGTAATGGCTTAAACGCCCTATATGGGTCAAGGATAGGCTTCCCATCCAGTTTTCTTATAAACTGACAAATAGGGTCTTTTAGAGTCACATTCCCAAGACTAAACTGTGCACTTTCCTTTTGGAACAAATTCCATAAATTATGAATTTCACGTTGAACATATCCGCACGGATACGTCTCAAGAGATCGTAAGATATCATCCAACGATTCTTTACTCATGCCATCCTTAACAAATTTTATTTTATCTTCATGATTTACAGAAACCATTCCTAAAGTTTTACAATGTGGTTTTTTGCAAGCAAGTCTTACACAGTTAGGACATTTAGAGCCAAGTCGCTTAGCTCTTCCTTTTTTAGCGAATGTGCTTTTACCAAAACCAGGCATATGGGAAACAAATGGATCAAAAAACTCACCTGCCAGTCGGACCTTTGCTTCAATTAACCAATGAATGTTAGCAAGAATCCTATTGATCATTAACAAACGCAGTTGTTCACAATAATCTTTGTAAATCTTCTTAAGAGCATTTTGAGGGAGATAAGGAAAACACTTATACAGTTTATATTGTATTTCTTCCATGCTTGATTTTGGGGTTCAGTTATTGTGGGAAACTGAAAATACCGACTTAAAAGGTCACGGAGTACCATTATCCGCCATTTATATGGGAGAGTGGATTAAAACAAAACGAATCAAATCAGCAAAATCAAATCAAAAGTGAAGAACAACAACAAAATAAAAAAAAACACACAAGGAATATAACTCACCTTCGTCCTTTTATTGAATTTACCTCCAGTTCCGATTGTAGTTCATAAATATCATCCTCTATTTCTTTGAGTTGTCTTTCTAAATCTTTAACGTGAGATACTAACTCTGGTGGTTGTAGATCTCAAATAGAATGTGATTTACAAAATTGGAGCAAGTTTCTTAGGTGAAATTTTACATGTAAAAGTTCTTTAAGATGTTTAAAAATGATCATTTTTATGAAGGTACTCATGACAAATATAAAAATTGGTGAGGTAAAACAAAATTGTCAAACAACACATAATTAAAAATAATGTAATGCACTCCATTTAAGAAATAAAAAAGAAAAAAATCAACAAACGGTAAAATAACAGTAAATAAAAAAAAATTAAAACAAAAGGTTCAATTAAGATTTGGTGGTTTACTCAAATTAATTTCGGTGTCTGCTTCACATGATTGGTATTCCAAATATGGTTTCAATTTTTTACCATGAACTTTAAATGTGATATCATCCTTTGGATTCTCAATTTCTACCATTTTTTTACAACAAAATGGACCATTCCACTTTAACTTTAACTTCCCTGGAAACAAATGGAGACGAGAATTATAAAGCAAAACTTTTTCACCTCTTTTATCATGAAAAACTTTAGTTCTTACCTTAATAATTCTGGAATTTTGATATGCATAATTCTTTAATTCCTCAAGTTAATTGAATTACAATTTACGAACATTACCAGCATCATCAAGATTTGAATTAAAAGCTTTAATGGACCAAAATGATTTATGTTCACGTTCAATCGATAAGTGGCAAGGTTTACCATAAACAAGCCGATAGGGTGACATTCCCAAAGATGTTTTAAAGCTAGTACGATATGCTCAAAGTGCATCATTTATTCGAAGAGACCAATCTTTATGGTTTGGATTAACTATCTTTACAAAAATTTGTTTTATCTCTCTATTTGCTAATTCAACTTGACCACTTGTTTGAAGGTGATAAGGGGTAACAATTTTATATGTAATTTCATATTTCTTCATTAAGGACTCAAATGACTTATTACAAAAATGCTTACCTCCATCACTGATAATGGCTCGAGGTATTCCAAATCTGCTCAAAAGATTTTCTTTTAAAAAGCAGATTATAATCTTGTGATCATTGTGCCGACAAGAAATCGTCTCGATCCATTTTGAAACATAATCAATAGCAACCAAAATGTATACAAATCCAAATGCTGATGGAAAAAGGGCCCATAAAATCAATTCCCAAACAATCAAATATTTCAATGACAAGAATGAGATTTAAAGGCATCGTGTTTCGCTTTGAAATGGACCTTACCATTTGACAATTCTTACACACTTTGCAGAATGCATGTGAATATTTAATAATGTAGGCCAATAAAATTCACACTGTATTATTTTTGCAGCTGTCAGTTTTGAAGAAAAATGGACACTGCATGCTTCAAAATGACAGAATTGAATGACCATACTTACCTCGTTTTCTGGTATACATCTTTGAAATTTGATCAGAACAGTACTTTAATAGGTATGGACCATCCCAGTAAAAACTTTTCACTTCTGTTAAGAATTTCTTCTTGTCTTGGGAACTCTAGTCACATGGCATTTCATCTGTTACAAGATAATTAACAATATTAGCATACCAAGCATTTTATTTATAGAAAATAAAAATTCATCAAGGAAATAATCATTGATGGGTGTTGTTTTAATTGAAGACTCATTTGTAAGTCTTGAAAGATGATCTGCAATAACATTTTCGGCGCCCTTTTTGTTCTTAATTGTCAAGTTAAATTCTTGAAGTAGTAAAATCCATCGTATTAACCTTGGTTTGGCATCCTATTTTGACATTAAATATCTTACATCAGCATGATCAGAATAAACAATAGTAAATGAACTAATTAAATATGAACGATATTTATCCAATGCAAATATTACAACAAGTAGTTCTTTTTTAGTTGTGTAATTCATTTGAGAACCATTCAAAGTTCTACTTGCATAATAGATGACAAAGGGCTTACATTCCTTTTTTTGACCAAGAACAACGCCAACGGCATAATCACTAGCATCATACATTAGTTCAAAAGGTAAGGACCAATCAGGGGGTTGCATTATTGAGGCTGATGTCAAATGACTAGTTATTTTTTCAAAAGCTTATTGACAATCATTAGTCCATTCAAAAAGTGTGTCTTTTCTTACGAGGTTACAAAGTGATCAAAATATGACACTAAAGTCTTTTATAAACCTCCTATAAAATCCTGCATGTCCAAAAAAAATGACTTCTCTAATTGTCATTAGTGAGGGTAATTTTGAGATGACTTCATCTTTAACTTTGTCAACTTCGATTCCTTTACACGACATGGCCCAAGACAATTTCAAAAGTGGTCATGAAATGACATTTTCCCCAATTTAAAATTAGTCATTTTTCTTTGCACCTTTCTAAAACTCGTTCTAGATTATCAAGACATGTATAAAAAAATTTACCAAATACAGTTAAATCATCCATAAAATCCTCTAGACAATTTTCAACCATGTCACTAAATATGCTTAACATGCATCTTTGAAATGTTGCAAGAGCATTACAAAGTCCAAAAGGCATTCTCATAAATGCAAATGTTCCAAATGGGCATGTACATGTGATCTCTTTTTGGTCTTCTAAGGCTATAGGAATTTGATAATAGTCAGAGTAGCCATCAATAAAACAGTAGTAAGGGTGTCCAACTACTCTTTCGAGAATTTGGTCTAAAAATCGAAGGGGAAAATGATCTTTTCTAGTGGCAACATTTAATTTTCTGTAATCAATACACATGCACCAACTAGATGGAATTTGTGTTGGGATTGGTTCACTTTTTTCATTTTTTACAACGGTTATTTCAGATTTCTTTGATACTACTTGTGTTGGACTTACCCATTTACTATCGACATAGAATAGATAATTCCTATATTTAGTAGTTCAAGGACCTCATTCTTTACCACTTCTTTCATATGAGGCTTAAGTTTTCTTTGTAGTTGACCGGTTGTTTTGGCACTTTCCTATAAGTGTATTCGGTGTGTGCAGATTAAAGGATTAATGCCTTTTATGTCTTTTATGAGCTAACCAAATGCAGTTTTATGCCTTTTAAGTAAAGATAGCAACTTACCTTCTTGATCATGCATGAGTTGGGAATAAATTACCATCAGATATGTCTGTTGCTCTCCAAGATAGGCATATTTTAATTCTTCCGGTAAAGGCTTTAATTCGAGCTCTGGTGCTTCCTTTTTGTTTGGTTCTTCAGGTTGTGTCGTATCTTCAAAGTTTGATTGATCATCGTAACCAAGTACCTGTATAAAATCAAATATAGAGCATATGTTAGCAGTATCACAATTTAATTCCTTACTTGACTCAGCAAAACAAATTTCCATAAAGTTTGTAAAATTCTCATCCTGAATGTGATCCTCAATGATTGGCTCGATGATATCAATCTCCTCATTCTCATTATCATCTTCTTTTTAGTGGTGAGGTCGTTTACACATGTTCAACACATTAAGTTCCAATGTCATGTTACTGAAAGATAAATTCATTACTCCATTCCTACAATTGGTTCCGTTTCCAAAACAATAAAATCCACAAGGTATATGAAATTATCGACTCGGACTAATACATCTTCAATTATTCCTTTTGGAATCTTAATCGACCTATCAGCAAGTAAAAGAGTGGTAGATGTTGGTTTTAACTCACCAAGATTGAGTTGTTGGTACACTAAGTACGGAAGCAAATTAACACTGGCATCAAGATCAAGTAGAGCATGTCTAATTTTATGATCCCCAATAATGCAAGAAATAGTTGGACAACCAGGATCCTTATATTTCAAAACATTATTGGTTGAGAGAATAGAACTCACCTATTCTTCTAGAAAAGCTTTCTTTTGCACCTTATGTTTCCTTTTCACCATGCACAGATCTTTCAGAAATTTAACATACGAAAGCACTTATTTAATGACATCCAACAGAGGGATGTTGACCTTTAATTTTTTTAAAACTTTATAAATTTCTAGACTGTGGTTTGATTTTTTTGGCTTGATTAGTGCCTGGGGAAATGGGGGTACATGAGGAGAGTTGGTTATTTCTTTACGGTTTAAAAGTTCAATAGACTCTTCCCTATTCTCTTAAATTGAATCTTTACTAGTTTCACGAGAGCCCAGGATATGTTTTTCGACAACTTTACCACCACGAAGGGTCGTAACCGATTTGACTTAGCTTATATTTTGGTTTCCTGAATTTCCTATTTAAGGAAGTCGTTGACCCTTGGGGTTTGATTCAGGTTGATAAGGAAACTTTCCTTTTTTATGCATGGTCAGAGTAGATGTAAGTTTGGAGATATTTTCTGTCAAATTGGTTAAGTTTTGCATCGTTTGGTTATTGATCAACTCTTGTTTTTCAATAAAGGAATGCAATGTGTCTGCTAGAGTTTTCTACTATATAGTCAAGATAATCTAATGCATCTTCAAGACTTTTATCCCTAAACTTACCATTACACATCATTTCAACGACTTGTCTGCTTTGGGATGTTAATCTCTTGTAGAAGTAAGACATTAACCCTCATGTTTCAAAACCATGGTGTGAGCAAATGTTAAGTAGTTCTCTATACCTATCCCAACTTTGGTAAAATGGTGACCATGTTCTAGTAGGATGCATGAAGTCTCTTGGTTATCTTCGTGCTCTGAAAATTTTTCAGCTCCTATGTCGGCCATATCTAAGGGTGGTGAAGGTGATCTCCTAATTAATCTACCACTATTTGTATGAGACCAACAAGGCATGCAATGCTAATGATGTGTGCTAAACAAATTAATGATGCATCAAACACTAAATGAAAATTGCAGAAATAAAAAAAAACTGAAAATTAAAAAAGCAAAAAAAATAAATAAAAATAAACAAACTAAAATTAAAAAAAACATTAGGCAGTGAAATCAGCCATAAAAATAAGGTAATTAAAGGAAACAATTAACAAAATATTAGGTGGTATTTTAGAACCAGCCATAAAACAAACAAAATAAATGAAATAATTTAGACGGTATTTTAAAATCAGCCATATAATAAAACATAAAATTAAATAAATTAATGTACAAGAATAAACAAACTAAAATTAAAATGTTAGGCGATAAAACCGACCATATAAACAAAAATAAATAAATTAACAAAATTTAAATAACAATCAAGCAGTTCAACTGACAATTTAAAATAAATGCAAAAAATAAATTGCAGAAATTAAAAGAAAGAGAAAAAAATTACAGTTTTTTTTATTTTAAAATTTACCAGCCAATTAAATTTCAATTATTGGGCCTTAATGGTTATTTTAAAAGTCAAATTCCTTGCTCATTAAGTCCAAAAGTCCAACAAATTCGATTTGAGGATTGATTTGCAAACTTTTCTAGGCTAAAATAAAGTTTCTCACAAATTTTATAGATAATGTTAAAATTTCAAGAGAAGAGGGGTGCGAACTGAAGTTTTGCAAAAAAGAATAAAATAGAATAACAGAAAGAAAGTAATGACAAAAAAAATAAATAAAATAAAGACAAACTGACACCAAATTTATAAAACTCTTCGGCAACGGCGCCAAAAACTTGACACAACTCAAAAGTGTATTACTCCCAAATATAAAAGTGAATAGTTATAATATAACCCGGTCAGTTCGGGGTCGAACCACAGAGAATTTAAAATCTAGTTGTCAATTTGTTAAATAAAAAAATTAATTGCGAGAAAAAAAAACACCAGAAATCAATTTAAAAATATGCTAAGGTTACATGATCTACTCTTAGTTATTCAAAATATAATTTTAATACTCTTCCATTTTTACATTTTGCCTCACTTTTATCAGTTATTTATTATATTATTTAATTCTTAACTAACTATATGTGTGGATAAATATGGAAAAAAGTACCTAATGTGCCACTACTGTATTAATGCATCGACATTATGTCAAAATACCATACAAATCCAAGAGAATCTACAAACTAACATGACAGACAAATGACCAAAAAAGAATAAAATAAACTTAAAAACTCACTTGAGAAAGTAATAAATTTAATAGTTTGAAACCTTGAGCTTCACTCTTCACCTCAGCTTAGTAAAATTAGCCACTCATATTGAAAGAAAATACAACACTCTTTTTATTTGATAAACTTTTGAAATATATTATAAGGAAAATTGATACAGAAGAAAACAAGAAAAGAAAAGAAAGAAAGAAAGAAATTCTTCAGCTCCTCACTCAGTTCCCTCTTAGCTACAACTCTCTCTCTCGACTTGCTACTCTACTGGCTTTTCTCCCTCTTGGCTCTCCCAGCTCTCTGCATCTCTTTGTCTTTTATAGGCAAGGAATTATGTATTCTTTATTTATTTTATTATTATTTATTTTATTTTATATATATATGTAAATTGAAGAGTGTAATGGTCAGGTGGCAAAGATGGCCACTTGACCATCACGAGCATTGTTGCTCTTCATTTTTTTATTTTTTAAATATTTATTTATTACATCTCCTCAATTATGTATTCCAAATTGCTTCAGTAGTCCTTCTTTATTCCCGCTTTCAATTCCAATTCTATTATATTCTTGAAAAATATTTACAAGATAAAAATTAGCATATTGCAAATTAATTTAACATAAAAATATATTTGTGGAGTATTAAGATAATTTAAGAATAATGAGCGTATTAATCGATACAATAAGTGAAAAACTAATAATTTCATCCTTATTAAATGTACAATTTTTAATGTCAATCAACTTCCAACTTTGGAGAGTCAAAGATTTAATGTTATGCAAAGCAATTTAGTTTTCTTTGCTTGAATTTGCTAAGCAATTTAGTTCCATATCACTCATTCACTTTTTTGTTAACTAATGCTAGTATTCCTTTGCACAATTTTGCAATTGCTCTAATTCTTCAGTTTCTGAATTTTTCTTTGCATTGTTTTTTTATTCTAAAATTTATTAGGATTAATTTCTCATATTTTTGGATTAATCATATTGACAAATTGTATTTAGGAGTTGCACCTCCAAATTCTTTGACCCATCAATCAGGTCCATTCACGTAACAGAAACAACATAAGTCACGACACAATGAAATGCCCACCACCAAGTAAGGCTATTTTAGTTTTTTTTTTTTTTGCTAAAAATAATTTCAACATACAGTTTAATAGAATTGTTTTGTGTCACTTGGGTTAATGAAAAAATTGAAATTGGAACCTAATTTGGCGCGGTGTAGAAGTTTGGACGAAATTGAATGTGAATTTCGTTAACTGTTAATGTTCCCTTGATTTTGCATTCTCATTTGCCCTTGATTTTTTAGTTTTCTGAATTGTAAAAAAATCAAAAACTTAGAAAAACGATATAAAACTTATAAACTGATATTAATTGTAAAATGAAATAAAAAAATTTGTAAACCACACACATGACTAGTAAAAAAAAGGGTAAATTATATTGGAGTGGTAAATGAGTCTTTGGAATTGTGAAAAAAACAACTTAGAAAAATAAAACAAAACTTGTCAATTGACATTAAGTATAAAACGAAAGAAAAAAAATTTGTAAACCAAATATAAGACTAGTAAATTGAAGGAAAAAAAGGGTAAATTAATATTGTTGGAGTGATAAACTAGTTTTCAGAATTATAAAAAAATAAAAACTTAGAAAAATAATGTAAAACTTGTAAATTGACATTAATTGTGAAATGAAACAAAAATTTGGTAAACTACACATTGAACTAGTAAATTGAAGGAAAAATGGGTAAATTAATATTATAGTAGTAAATTCGTCCTCAGAATTATAAAAAAAAATTTAGAAAAACAACATAAAACTTATAAATTGACACTAAGTGTGAAATGAAACAAAAAACTTTGTAAACCATATATTGGAATAGTAAATTGAAGGAAAAATAGGTAAATTAATGTTGTGATGGCAAATTAGTGTTTAGAATTATAAAAAAAATTAGAAAGATTATGTAAAATTTACAAATTGACATTAAGTGTGAAACAAAATAAAAAGTTTGTAAAAGTCATATAGACTAGAAATTTGAAGTAAAAAGGGGTAAGTTAATGTTAGAGTGGTAAATTGGTCTTAAAAATTGTTAAAAAAAACAAACACTTAGAAAAACAAATAAAACTTATAAATTGACATTAAGTGTGAAATGAAAAAAAAAATTGTAAACCACACATTCGAATAGTAAATTGAAGGGAAAATAGGTAAATTAATGTTGTAAATTAGTCTTTAAAATTAAAAAAGACAAAAATTTCAAAAATTGACTTAAATTTTGAAAATTGACATTAACTGTGAATTGAAACAAAAAGTTTGTAAACTACATATAGGACTAGTAAACTGAAGTAAAAAATGATAAATTAATGTTAGAGTGGTAAACTAGTCTTCAAAATTGTAAAAAAAAAGTTAGAAAAATGATTAAAACTTGTAAATTGACATTAAGTGTGAAATGAAACAAACAATTTGTAAACCATATATAGGATTAGTAAATTAAAGGAAAAAAGGGTAAATTAATGTTGGAGTGGTAAATTAGTTTTAAGAATTGTATAAAAAAAATTTTAAAAACGATATAAAAAAAATTTTAAAAACGATATAAGACTCATAAATTTATTAACTATGAAATGAAACAAAAAAAAATTGTAAATCACACATAGGACTAGTAAATTGAAGGAAAATGAGATAAATTAATATTAGAGTGATAAATTGATCTTTAGAATTGTAAAAAAGAAAAAGAAAAAAAATACTAAGAAAAATGACATAGAATTTGTAAATTAACATTAAGTACGAAATGAAACAAAATTTTTTTGAACCACACATAGGATTAGTAAATTGAAGGGAAAAGAGTAAATTAATATTGGAGTAGTAAATTGGTCGTCAGAATTGTAAAAAATAATAAAAGAGAAAAAAAAACTTAGAAAAACTATATAAAATTTGTAAATTGACATTAAGTGTGAAATAAAACAAAAATTTTATAAACCACACATACTACTAGTAAATTGAAAGAGAAAATGGTGAATTAATATTTGAGTGGTAAATTGGTCTTCAGAATCATAAAAAAACAATCACTTAGAAAAATGACATACAATTTGTAAATTGACATTAAGTGTGGAATGAAATAAAAAATTTTTAAACCCCATATAGGACTAGTAAATTGAAGGAAAAAAAGGTAAATTGATATATGAGTGGTAAATTGGTCTTCAAAATTGTAAAAAGAATCAAAAGCTTAGAAAAATGGCATAGAACTTGTAAATTGACATTAGGTGTAAAATAAAACAAAAATTTGTAAATCACACATAGGACTATTAAATTGAAGGAAAACGGAGTAGATTAAGTTGGAATAATAAATTGATCTGCAGAATTGCGAAAAAAACAAACTAAAAAAAATGATATAAAACTTATAAATTGACATTAAATTTGAATAAAAATAAAAATTTGTAAATCACACATAGTACTAGCAAGTTAGATATAAAAGGAGTAAATTGATGTTGGAGTGATAAATTAGTCTTCAAAATCCTAGAAAAATTAAAAACTTAGAAAATTGACATAAAATTTGTAAATTCACATTAAGTGTGAAATAAGAAAAAATTAATAAATCACACATAAAACTAGTAAATTTAAGGTAAAATGAAGTTGCGTTAGAATATAGAATTTTGGCTCAGCTTGGGAAAGCGCTAGCAACAACAAAAAGGAAGGGGTCCATGTAGTTGTTGCATAGAAAATCAATGTTGCAGTTGTAAATTGGTCTTCAAATCTATAAACAAACAAAAAATTTGTAAATGTTACGTACTACTTGTAAATCAACATTTAGTGTCAAGTAACACTTTAATTTTATAAATCACACGTAATACTAGTAATGTAACCTGTAACTTAAATTAAAAAGGATAATTACATGTTACTTAGGTTATTGGTTATCTATTTATTTAGAATTAATGGTAGAGATTTTTCATTCAAATCAAATTGTCCATGTCTATTATGGCATCAATGCCCTAATTTTAATCACAACATTATAAAATGATTTTAAGAATCTTTTGAGAGAGAACTTATTTTTCACTTCTATTTGCATATAAATACGTAAATAACTGTTGGGAGAGTAAACTTAGATGACTCTTTGGTGATGTTGTAGCAAACCTATCATTTATTTTGTAATCGCTTTACTATAAATTCCTTAGTATTCTATAGATATCTTATGTCTAGCTGTAACTAGTGCTTATAATAGAAGCTCAAATAAGATTGGTACTTAAATTGAATTTAATCAATCAATAAAATACTTAAAAATGTTCTTTAACACTACATTTTCTAGGTGGCACTTTGTTGTAAAAAAAAAAAAGATTACAGAAGTGAAGTTTGAACTTGTTAAATTTGAATATGTCTATGTTCTAGAAGAAATAAAATAAGAAAAAGTTCATGTTTGTCTAAATCGTAAATTTAACATTTAGTCTTTTCTCAAAAACTCTCCATTGAGGGCTTGATTAGGCAAGCTTCAACCTTGATATTTCATAATGCGCTATTGTTAATTTATTGGGCCTGATTAGGCAAGCTAGCTTTTTTAACTCTCATGGTTTTAACTTTTTTTATCTTATCTAGTGAAGTATAAGTTTTTGGGCTAGATTTTCCTTTCAAGAACTCACTCTCATTTCTTTCAATCCCTAATGATTGAAACCATAAAGTCTTGACATCGTTGATGGGACTTCTCTTTTCTACTTCCCATATGCAAAACCGCCAATGGCAACTTGTTTTGGTGATTAAAATCCCATTTCTTATCACCCTAAACTCTTGACATTGTTGGAGCCCCCAAACGATTGATTTCTTGTTGACGTGAAATTGAATTATTCATGTAAAATAGGGTATTAGTTTTGTATTAGTGAGAAAGTAGTGTAGTTGATTTGTATTTGTGAAAAAATAAACAATTGTCGTAAATATAGTTTAGAGTTAAGGTGTTTGAGAACATGTGTGAGAGAATATTTTTTGAAATCCAAGTTATGCAACCCAAGAGGGGGGTGAATTGGGATTTTGAAACTTAAACTAAGCAAACCGTACAACAATTCAATCTAATGCCTTAATGGAATCGAAAACAATAAATTCAATAAATTACAATAATAAAAGAGTAAGGGAAGAGAAAACAAATGCAATGAATTTTACGTGATTCGGCAATCCTCGCCTATGTCCATGCCTCCAAGCACACTGGACTTGAAGATTCCACTATCCAAGCCTTCTAAGGCTTCAAATGCTTATAATTGACTTCCAAGGTGTCAATGAACCTTTACAATAAGAGATTATCCTCAATCTCTTAACCCAAGTGTTTCTCACACTTACACACTCACAATTTTAATGAGGAAATGAGGATTACAACAAAAACTCTCTTTAAGAGTGGATATACAAATTATAGCACAATAATAATTCAAGAAATGATGATTAACGAAAATGGAAGCTCAATATATATTGTGTACTTTTTGTTTTTGCTTGCTAGAATTCTTGAAAATGAATTAGATTTGAGTTTATATAGTTTGAGCTAAAAAATTAGCCGTTATGAGTTTTCTGATAATAACCGACTTGCCGCTTTCGGAATTCGGTTAGCCGTTTTTATGTTACCGTCACAGGAAATATTTGAATTTTAGAACATCCAACATGCCGCTTTCGGAATCCGGTTAGCCGCATTCATTCTAGTAAGCTATTGCCCAAAATTTGGTCTACCGCTTGTTAAATCCGGTTAGCCGCTTGCCACAGTGACTGCTACAGTGAGCTATTTTCTACAATTATAGTTTTATCCTAAAACTTTATATAATTGCGTTATGGCCTAAAAATATTATGAATCTTTTCAAATAGGTCCAATTTCAGAGTTTCTAAATAATCTTGTTATTCCCAAAAATTTTTAAATTTATGATATGGCCCAAAATATGTAAAATTATAGTATGGCCCAAAATATTTAAATATTTTTAAATAGGTCCAAATCTGAAATTCAAAACAATATTTATTAAAAACAAAGATGGCAAAACTCTTTCATTTTAGTCCACATCTTGAAAAACAACTAATTTCATAAAATCATTCTCTTGTTATAAAAGCACAATATGTAAATCTTTGTTTATCCAAAATATATGATTTGTTATCATTAGAATCAGCTTTTATAGCCATATAGGCTAACATTTTTGGGTTATTTCAGGTTCAAAATGAATAGTGAATGTTTGTTGCCTTATTGTTGTGTTGTATGTATGAGAATAGTGATGATGATGATTTGTGGTATTTGCGTAGGCACACCTGTTGCATATAAATGTTTAATATGTTGCTGACACTTTACGTGCAATAAGTGCCCATCACACCAAACATTGATGTCATTTTTATGTGCAATAGGTACTTGACAAAGTGTAAACTGTTGAGTGTTAGAAAATGTATATTTATAAAGGAGAAAATCGTCATTTTACACTTTAAGTTCCACTAACATTCCTACTTTTATGTATTTAAGTCTCTTGTCATTTAATTATGTGTGTTGTATTATAATTAAGTATTTTATGTATTTTAGGAGCATCATAGTCATTTCACAATGAACGAGAGATCAGACTGCAAAACGGACATCACTTTTGAACTCAAGACAGTCGAAAACCTTAAGAGGAGCATAAAAGGAAAAATGTCACTGTTCACATGTATGGTATTGTCCATATTACTGTTCATGACACTGATCACATATACGGACTGATGACGTGGCATTGACCAATAATGTGGCATTGACTGATGAGGTGTCACAATTCCATTAGAGAAAATTCTTATGCACTGTTGATCGGTGACGTGGCAGCATGTTAGTGGACCAAAAAATTACGCGTACAGTACATGCATATACACAGGATTATTTTCAACCAAACCGCGTTACTATTCAAGCTGGTTGACTGTTTAAACCGCGTGGTCAAACTGTGTCACTATTCAAACCGCGTGGTCAAACCGTGTACTGTTGACTGATGACGTGGCACAATCCTGAGCGTCCAAACTGTTTTTAATTCGATGGCCATGATTTACTCAATGTATCTATAAAAAGAGGGACTCTCCCCCCTAATTTGGCATCTCTGAATCCATTTTTGGGCTCCATTTTCTGTAATTCTTTCTTCATCTTGTATTTTCTACATATTTTAATAAATTTCCATTTTGCCCCTAGTTCAATTATGAGTAGCTAATTTTCTTTCAAGCTTAGGTTGAAGATGAAGTCTCAACATGTGCCATGGGCTTTATTTGGTAAATTTAATTTCTCTTCCCCTTTAATCTTTGTGGATGTTTTGACTTTTCGTTGACAAATAGTAATAATCTTGTCTAGATACCGCTCTAGTTTCACCGGCTCCCTAGTACAAGGTTATTATTATTTGGCGCGATAAGCCCTTAGCATCATATTGATTAGAGTGTGGTTCATGAGGTGTGGATTCCCCCCTCATGATTTAATTGGCACTAATAATGAATATTTAGCCCATGGTGCGTGTTGATGCGGATCTAGATACCCAAGCGCTTCAATTATTATAGTTTCCACTTTAATTTAATTATGCCATTTCAATTTAAATTTTAAGATATTCCAAATCATCTTTACCATAAATCCAACCACTCTCATAGAAAATTAATTCTACACACAATTAAAATCCACCTTCTCGTGGGTTCGACACTCGTCATCATTGATCTATTCTACAATAGATTCGTGCACTTGCGAGTTCAATAAAATTTGCACAACAAGTTTTTGGCACCGTTGCCGGGGAGGTAAGTTATTTTAATTTGTAGAATTGATTTTAGTAAATAATTTCTTTTAATTGTTTTCTTGTAACTTTTTTTCTTATTTAAAAAAAAGAGAATAAAAGAAAAAAAAAGTGAATCTACATTTTGAGGAACAAATTTCTTTTCTTTTTCTCTTCTTTAAAGTTCTATAATTTAATTTTCAAGTTATTTTTCTTTGTAATTTTTTTTGTTTATCTTATTAATTTATTTTTAGTTAATTTATTTCACGTATTTGTTTTAGTGTGTTTTTAAAGAAAGATTGTAACAGTGTGATAAGGTTAGTACTGCGATTTCTCTTTCTTCTTTATTTTTATTTATTTTGTTTCCATTGTTTATGTTCTTTGCATGCATGGTCAAAGGTCATTATTACCTAATCTTGAACCTATAGACCTTGAACTTAAAAAAACACTTCGCACACACAAATACGTTGTCATTAAAGATAAAAGTGAAATGTATTTGCAACAACAACAAGCACCATAGGAGAGGCCATTTAAGGACTAATTTAGTCCTTTAGCTAATTTAAGCACATTATGCATAAGATACCCAAATGTAGCTGCTAGGAGTTTTGAATTAAAACCTAGTGTGCTAAATTGTCTCCCAACATTTTATGGCCTAGAAAATGAGGACTCATATAATCATCTGAATGATTTTCATGCAGTTTGTCAAACTTTTAAATATGAGAATTTTTCAGACGATAATGTTAAACTTAGACTTTTTCTCATTTTCTTTAAAGGATAGAGTTCGTTCATGGCTCAATACATTGCATGCTAATAGCATTACATCATGAGAACAAATGGTAATGAAATTTTTGAATAAATATTTCTCAGTGCATAAAACCAATACTATTCGCAGGGAAATTTCAGAGTTTACCCAGAGAGAAGACGAGCAGTTTTTCGAAATATGGGAGCGATTCAATGGGCTACTCTTGAAGTCTCCACATCATGGGTACGAGAAATGGCACCAATGCCAATACTTTTTGGAGGGATTATTGCCACACGTAAAAGAATGACTAATGGCAACAAGTGGAGGAGAACTAATGTCAAAAAGTGCATCAAAGATTTGAGAATTCTTCCAGCGACAAGCGGATAATTCCCAACAACAGAGTCGATCACTAAGGAATATTAAAAGAATTAAAGGAGTGAATGAATGAGGTTCACATTGGCAAGTCAAGTTCAGAAATTAAAGAAGTCAAAGCTATAATTGAAGGCCTCTCTCGACAAATAGCATCGTTATCGACTGCTAAATTAACAGAGCCACATGACCATGACTCATACTCAGATCAAGTCAATGCCATAGGTGTAATGAGAAAACCATCAAGTTACAACCCATACTCCAACACATATAACCCTGGATGGAGAGACCACCCCAATTTTTCATGGTCTCAAGGATCCTCAAGTTCCTCAAGCCTTTTAGCCCCCATTTAGACCATATAATCAGAACAAGAACTAGTCTCAACCCAGACCATGGGAGGATTCATTCCAAAATCTCAAGAATCTTACTCACTCCACGATTGAGCAATAAAACCGCACCATCAATGAACTACGAAATGAGATGAGAGCAGGCTTCAACTCACAAGCCCAATTAGTTTCAAGCCTCGAGAAGATAGTGGGACAACTTTCTTCTTCAGTTCAGACCTTGTTCATGACTGTTGAGAAAGGCAAGTTTCCAAGTCAACCAGTGCCTAATCCTAAAGGAGTGCATGAAGTAAGTACCAGTTCACCACAACAGCATAGAGAGGTCAAAGTTGTCATGACCTTGCGAAAAGGGAAAGAAGTCGACAACAACCTCGAGATGCTGGTGACAAAAATAAATCAAATTGTACATGTAAATGTTTAGGATTCGTCACCAGAGGAAAAAGAAGAAACCAACTCACGAGAATATGATCCTAAAGCTCCATTTCCTCAGAGGTTAGCTAAAGGAAAGAAGGAAAAATCCACAAATGAGATTCTTGAAATCTTCAAACAGGTAAGTGTTAACATCCCTTTAATTGATGCTATAAAATAAGTTCCATCTTATGCCAAGTTTCTTAAAGACCTTTGTACTAAAAAGAGAAACATTCACGTTCAAAAGAAGTCATTTTTTAACAGAAAACTTTAGTTCTATACTCCAACACAAAATTCCTTTAAAATGCAAAGACCTAGGCTCTCCCACTATCTCATGTAGTATAGGGAACCGCACAATTGAGAATGCTTTGTTGGATTTAGGAGCTAGTGTAAATCTGTTACCTTACTCAGTTTTCGTGAAACTTGGACTGGGAGAATTACACCCAACTCCAGTGGTATTACAGCTTGCAGATCGGTCCACAAAAATACCTCATGGTATTGTGGAGGACGTACTTATCCAGGTAGACAAGTTTTATCTTCCTATTGATTTCATTGTAATTGACACTCAACCAATCCAGGATTTAAGGAATTACATCTCCATAATCCTAAGCCGACCTTTCTTGGCAATTGCGGATGCTCACATTCAATGCATGTCTAGAAATATGTAGTTGTCCTTTGGCAACATGACTATTGAGCTAAACATTTTCAACATTGCCAAACAATGTCACAATGCAGATGATGGAATTGTTGATGTGGATTTAATAGAAGAAATAATTGATAATACTTTTCTTTCAAACCTTAGTGATGACCCTTTACAAACATGTTTAACTCACTTTGGTTTGGATTTTGATATTGACAGGTCAGTTGATGAGGTCAACGCCATAATTTACTCAACACCATCCATGGACACTAATAAATAGAAGTCAAGAGTTGAACAACTAGCACTATCAGAGAAGAAACTCATCCCATCATCAGAATAACCACCGAAACTCAAGCTCAAACCATTACCCAACACTTTGGAATATGCATTTTTGGGAGAAGAAAGCACTCTGCCGGTAATCATCTCATCATCCCTAAATGACGAACAAAAAAGTAAGTGGTTGGATATTTTAAAAGAGCAAAAATGAGCATTAGGATGGACCATAGTTGACATAAAAGGTATAAACCCAGTAGACTGCATGCAGTACATTCAACTTGATGAAAATGCTAAACCTACTAGGTAAATGCAACGTCGGTTAAATCATAATATGAAAGAAGTTGTTAGAACTGAAGTCCTTAAGCTATTAGACGCAAGTATCATTTACCCAATTTCTGATAGTTCATGGGTCAGTCCTGTACAAGTTGTCCCTAAAAAGTCAGGAGTTACAGTAATTACAAATGCTGATAATGAATTGATACCAACTAGAGTAACTACAAGATGGCATGTATGAATTGATTATAGAAAGTTGAATTCTGTCACACGTAAAGACCATTTTCCTTTATCATTTATCGATTAAATGCTTGATACATTGGTAGGCCATGAATTTTATTGCTTTTTAGATGGCTACTCAGGATATAATCAAATCCCCATAGCACCAAAAGATCAAGAGAAAACCACTTTCACTTGCCCTTTTGGCACTTTTGCATATAGGAGAATGTCATTTGGACTATATAATGCACCTGCTACATTTCAACGATGCATGTTGAACATTTTTTTTTGATATGGTTGAACGATTCCTTGAAGTCTTTATGGATGACTTTTCTGTCTTTGGTGACTCATTTGATCAATGTTTACATCATCTAACACTAGTTATGCAGAGATGTATTGAGAAGAACTTAATCTTAAATTGGGAGAAGTGTTATTTTATGGTAAAATAAGGTATTGTTCTCGGTCACATCATTTCAAGAAAAGGTGTTGAGGTTGACAAAGCTAAGGTGGATCTCATTTCCAATCTTCCTCTACCTAAAACAGTCAGAGAAGTAAGATCTTTCCTTGGGCATGCTGATTTTTATAGACGTTTCATTAATGATTTTAGCAAAGTTTCTAAACTCTTATGCAATTTACTTGCTAAGGATGTACCTTTTATCTTTGATGATTCATGTCTTGTGGCATTTGAAAAATTAAAGCAGTTGTTGACATTATCACCCATCATTCAGCCCCCAAACTGGAGCTTACCATTTGAGCTTATATGTGATGCATCTAATTATGCAGTAGGAGCAGTATTAGGACAAAGAGTTGATCGAATTCCCCATGTTATTTACTATGCTAGTATGACGTTGAATGATGCACAGTTGAACAATTCAACTACTGAAAAAGAAATGCTAGCAGTAGTGTTTGCATTAGAGAAATTTCAATCTTATCTCATTGATTGTAAAATAATTGTATTCACAGATCATACTGCTCTTAAATATCTTCTCACAAAGAAAGATGCAAAAGTTAGACTAATTCATTGGGTGTTACTTTTGCAGGAGTTCGACTTGGAATTTAAAGATAAGAAAGGCATAGAGAATGTTATGGCTGACCATCTCTCTTCTCTCCATTTTGACACAATTATGGAATCATTATTATTGAATGAGTCATTTCTAGATGAACAATTGATGAGTGTGGAAGTATTACCGTGGTATGCTGATATCGTTAATTATCTTGTTATAAGTCAATTTCCAGAGCATTGGATCAAGCAAGACAAAGCCAAATTTTTTACAGAAATAAAGAATTTCTTTTGGGATGACCCTTATTTGTTCAAGTATTGTGCTGATCAAATTGTTATACAATGTGTCCCAGAAAATGAAATTCAGAATATTCTTTCATTCTGCCATGAACAAGCTTATGGAGGCCATTTCAGTGTTAAGAAAACAACAACTAAAGTTTTACAATGTGGTTTCTATTGACCAACTATATTTCGAGATGCTTACACTTTCTGTTCTTCATGTGATAGGTGTCAACAAATGAGGAGCATTACACGAAGGAACATGATGCCACTAAATCCAATTTTAGTGGTTGTGATTTTTGACGTATGAGGTATTGACTTCATGACACTCTTTTCCTCTTCTTTTGGCCATCAATACATATTGGTTGCTGTTGACTACGTATCAAAATGGGTAGAAGTAATTCCATGCATAACCAATGATCACAAGGTGGTGATAGGATTTTTGAAAAGCAATATTGTTTCATGCTTTAGATTCCCTCGAGTAATAATCAGTGATGGTGGTGCCCACTTTTCTAACAAAGCATTCAAAGCTCTTTTGATAAAGTATTCCATCACTCACAAAGTGACGACCCCATATCATCCGCAAACCAGTGGCCAAGTTGAGATCTCTAATCGAGAAATAAATCACATATTAGAAAAGACGGTGAGGCTAGATAGAAAAGATTGGTCATTAAGACTTGATGATGCATTATGGGTATATAGAAGGCTTTCAAGACCCCAATTGGGATGTCACCCTATAGGCTAATGTATGGAAAAGCTTGCCACCTACCTGTGGAACTCGAGCATTGTGCATATTGGGCCATCGAGAAATTAAACTTTGACATGCAGTAAGCTAGCTCAGAAAGAAGATTACAACTGGCAGAACTTGAAGAAATTCGCAATGATGCATACGAAAATGCCAAAATTTACAAGGAGCCAATGAAAGTCTTTCATGACAAGCAAATTATGAGAAAACCTTTCACTCCAGGTCAGAAAGTGCTTTTATTCAATTCTCGATTACACCTATTCCTAGGTAAGTTATGCTCTCGATGGTCTGGCCCATTTATTGTTCACACTGTTTTTCCACATGGGGCAATTGAAATTAATGACCTAAAGAACGGTGTCACGTTTAAAGTTAATGGTCAAAGATTAAAGCCATATCTAGAGTACCAACCACATGGAGAGGACACCGAAATAAATTTGAGTGACCCACCGAATTTGAATTGAGTTTTTTCTTTCTTTTCGGTGATTTGATTGTTTTTCTTTCTTTTTTTTATTATTCTTTTGCTAATTGAAATTATTTTTGCATAAGTGTGTTTGTTTAACCATTAAGTTTTCTCTTATAATTGTTAATAATGAGTGCCATAGCTAAACAGTTCCTCCTGGACATTTTTAGACCACTTCAACGTGTAAAACCTCATCTTAAAAGGCAAATTCGATTTGTAAAACACGTCGTATTTGGGCTCTCCAACCACCAGAGTTAGTATTCTATGTTGAGGATTTAGAAAGCCAACTCAGAGAGATTGAGAGAAGTGTCTACAATATCCAGTTGGAGCTTGAGGTAAATTCAATAAGAGGACGATTGTAATTTTATTTATGTGTTTTAGTTTGTTTTTCTTTGTTTGTGTGCTTTAGTTTGTTATCACGGTGAAGTGGCAAATAACGGTACTTCGACAATCAAGTCGGTTACTTCAGTTTCCCATAATAACTGATATTCTGAGGCGAAGGTATAGATAAAAATGAGATTCTAGCAAAGCTTCACAATCGATTCCCTTCACTTCCTTAGAACGCCCTCCTTACAATCTATAAAGCTCGGTCCGAACGCATGCGATTGCTCATGAGGAATAACATACCTGCTGACATCCGTTGGTTAATCGTGGCTAAAGTACGATTGGCAGGTGAGTTACCTCTAAAATTTATTGCATACATGCCTGGTTGTGGTAAAGGAAATTATGCAAGAAAACGAAGAGGTCGAAGAATTTCTGTTGCTTGTCATAAGTGTGCCAAAATGAGTTGCGATAAAAAACCATATTGTTTAGGAATGGTGTCTGATAACAGGAAAGATAAGATTCAATTCATTAGGGATGGCTTGAATAATGAGTCATTGGATGATATCCTTTTGTCTCTTGAAACGCATCCCAGTGGATATGTGCAATGAGCGATTCTCCAATTATGGCCATTATTCCAGAAAGAGCATGCATGATATAGTCTCAGGAATCTGACTATAAACGACCTTATTTGTCAGTTTATAAGAAAACTGGATGGGAAGCCCATCTTCAACCCATAGAAGGCATTCGAGCCGTTTCTAAACGTAAAACTAGAGGAAGATGTGAGTCACAGTCGCAACTATCTGTAAATATCCTTTTACTTCACTGTTGTTTTATTTCACTATTGTTTTATCATTTGCATTATTGTCTATAATAATTTTATTCTATCACTGTTTACTTTTTCCTTTTTACTATTTCCTTTTTGACTCACGAGTCATGTGCTTTACGCGTGATTTGACACTGACATGCTACCTCATACACAGCTGTGACCCACTGTCACCAAGATTCTTAAATATGACTTTTTGTTAAGCACTCACAAATTATTTTTGAGAAGTATCCCAATGGCAGCTACTCTCAATAAACAATTCAAGAACATTTGTGTGCTTTCTGGATTTAACTATGGCAAACACAAAGAGTTCATTGAGGCAACCATAGATCTTGGTCGAAGTATAGCAGAGAGAAAATTACACTTGATGTATGGAGGAGGTAACCGAGGGTTATCAAAATTGGTCTCAGAAGCTGCTTTTTTCAGAGGAAGCCAAGTGTTAGGCATCATCCCAAGAGCCCTAAAACCTTTGGGCAGTTTTTCTGACTCACCAATTGGAGAAGAGTTAGTCGTTTCAGGTATGCAAGAAAGAATAATTAAAATACTTAATCATGCTAATGCTTTTATTTTCCTACCAGGAGATCTTGCAACTCTAGAGGCACTTATCACATTAGCATATTGGGCCCATCTGCACATTCACTAGAAACCCATCGGTTTGTTAAATGTCAATAACTTTTATGATGTCTTTATCGCATTTCTTAACCATGTAATAAAAAATTATTTCATTCCTTCCACAATGAGAATGCTTTTTATTTGTGCTCACACTGCTAATGAGCTACTTAATTTGTTACAAGCTTATAAACCAGAGCCAGACCCCAAGACCTTTGTGTTGAAGTCTCCAAATAATGATGGTAACAATAGCCGCAGTAAGAAGTGCAAATTAGATTTAACTCTCCGCCTGTAAATATTTTATTCTGTGTTGCACCACCCAGGTCATGTCTTCTAAACTCTATTTCTTTCCTTTAAAACATTAAAGACAATGTTTCGTACTGGTTGGGGGGAAGGAATAGTTGACAATTGTGGAATCTTAGTTAAGTTTTTACTGATTTTTTTGTTGTAGAAACTAACTGTTACTAACTTTTTGGGTTGAAGATGGTTGAATATGGAGTGTAGTTACTCTAGAAATGCATTTTCTTCGTTAAAAAAAAAAATTCCAGACATTTTCTTTTTCTTTATTAAGCTTTGATATTCATTTTTTTTACTTCTTTTTTTTAATTTCTCCTTTATAAATATACATTTTTAAATTTTTGAGTCGAAAATGGCTGAATATGAAGTGTAGTACCTCTAGAAACGCATCTTCTTAGTTAAAAAAAAAACCATTCTTTTTCTATCATTTTAAGTGTAACTTTTCTAATTAGTTTTTCTGCATCATTTTCACATTTCTGTGTGCATATTTTTCTTTCATGTTTAGAATAGGTTAGGGGGTAGAATGTTGTTTTAAAAAAAAAATTGTGTGATTTGTTTTAACATTGGATGACATGATTAATTTCAAATTTTAGTATTTGTATTATCTTTAGTCTTAAGTGATGTTATGCCATGTTTGCTACTCTACATGTTGATGTCGGAGACCAATATGAGTTGTTTGAAGGAATGAACATGTCATAATAAGTACCAAGTGAGTTTTTGAGCATATCATTTTTCTTGGAGAGTAACCCTTTTGCCCATTCTTCATACAGCTTAGCAATTTATTATTTTATACACAATCTTTAGATTTCTTTTGAGTTAACCCTTAAAAAAAATTGTAAAATTAAAAAAAAAGAAGAAAAAATGTGTGTTGCTACATTTGGAGGCCCATCTAACTAGTAGATATGAAAGATTATTTAGAGCCCTAAAAGACGATTGAAATGCTATCTTTGATCCGTTTGAGCCTTTCTAGCCATCTCTTTTGTGAAATATCCATAGTTAACCCTTTTGAGCCTTAAATAATAAAAAAAAAAATTTCTTTGTCAAACTTATCATCTTGACCCACTCCGATTTGGAGTATTACCCGATATCTTACAAGTTCCATCACCTATTTATGTTTGAGAAAAATGTAAATAATTATTTTGTTCAGTGAAGTTGTGCCAAACAAAAGCAAAAAAAAAATTGTTAAAAAAAATAAATAACAATAATAGGTGAAATCCACCTTGCAAATTTTGAAAAAAAATAAATCTCTGCATTTTTCTTAAACATACACTTTGTTTTCCTTATTTCTCCTCCTTTGTTAGCCATGTCCCTAGCCTACTTTACATCCTAGTAAAAGTCCTTCTTGATTTTAAGGAACTATAGTCTGAAGTAGAAGCTAGTTATATGGGCTAAAAAAATGTAGTGGTGCATAAAAAAAAAATAAATAAATTGGGTTGACTAGCATTTTTATTTGACTTGAGATCGTATTATTTCTAAGCTGAGGGTATATTTCTTTCATCTTGGTGAGAGCGTATGATATCACTTTTTTATTATTTTCTCTCAATTACCATTCATTAGAGTGACTATTTTTTTGGGTTTAATTTCTTTGTGAGAGTGTCACTATTTCCAATGAGATTTTAGGGTTTAACATATCATTCTTGAAAGTAGCTGTGACAAAGTCTACTGGGGTGATTCATGTGGATGGTTGATGTGGGTGTGATATTTCTTTAGACTGGAGATAATGCTTATACTTTTATTTGATTGCTATCATTAGTCTGATTGAATAAACACGAGTGTTTTTAAAAAAAAACATTTTAGATTTGAATTTTGTTTTCG
Source organism: Citrus sinensis (assembly GCF_022201045.2). NCBI lineage: Eukaryota > Viridiplantae > Streptophyta > Magnoliopsida > Sapindales > Rutaceae > Citrus > Citrus sinensis. Next base: position 12,589,866 of record NC_068557.1, on the reverse strand, counting down.
CTTTATTTGTTAGGGACTAGCAATAAGCTGATTGGGGGGTGTGTTGAGTGTTAGAAAATATATATTTATAAAGAAGAAAATTGTCATTTTACACTTCAAGTTCCAATAGCATTTCTATTTTTATGTATTTAAGTCTCTTGTCATTTAATTATGTGTGTTGTATTATAATTAAGTATTTTAGGGGCATCATAGTCATTTCACAATGAACGAGAGATCATACGGCAAAACGAAGATCACTTTTGAACTCAAGACAGTCGAAAACCTTAGGAGGAGCATAAAAGGAAAAATGTCACTGTTCACATGTACGGTATTGTCTATGTTACTGTTCACGACAATGTTCACATATACAGACCAATGATGTGGCATTGACTGATGAGGTGTCACGATTCCATTAGAGAAAATTCTTATGCACTGTTGATTGGTGGCGTGGTAGCATGTTAGTGGACTAAATAATTGTGCGTACGGTACATGCATATACACTGTTCAAGCCGGTTAACTGTTCAAACCGCATGGTCAAACCGTGTCACTGTTCAAACCGCGTGGTCAAACCATGTACTGTTGACTGATGACGTGGTGCAATCCTGAGCGTCCAAACTGTTTTTAATCCGATGGCCATGATTTACTCAAGGTATCTATAAAAAAGGGGCCTCTCCCCCCTAATTTGGCATCACTGAATCCATTTTTGGGCTCCATTTTTTGTAATTCTTTCTCCATCTTGTATTTTCTACGTATTTGAATAAATTTCTATTTTACCCTTAATTCAATTATAAGTAGCTAATTTTCTTTCAAGCTTGGGTTGAAGGTGAAGTCTCAACATGTGCCATGGGCTTTATTTGGTAAATTTAATTTCTCTTTCCCTTTAATTTTTGTGGATGTTTTGACTTTTCGTTGACAAATAGTAATAATCTTGTCTAGATACCACCCTGGTTTCACCGGCTCCCTAGTACAAGGTTATTATTATTTGGCACGATAAGCCTTTAGCATCATATTGATTAGAGTGTGGTTCATGAGGCGTGGATTCCCCCCTCATGATTTAATTGGCACTAATAAGGAATATTTAGCCCATGGTGCATGTTGATGCGGATCTAGATACTCAAGCGCTTCAATTGTTATAGTTTCCATTTTAATTTAATTCTGCCATTTCAATTTAAATTTTAGGATATTCCAAATCATCTTTACCATAAATCCAACCACTCTCATAGAAAATTAATTCTACACACAATTAAAATCCACCTCCTCGTGGGATCGACACTCGTCACCATTGATCTATTCTATAATAGATTCGTGCACTTGCGAGTTCAATAAAATTTGCACAACATAAACCATCAAGACCATTGTAATTATTTGAATATTGATATATGAATTTGTTGGCATCTGTCACTTTAGTGTTGAATTTTTCCATATGGTTCAGGTACTGAAACTAGTTATAACATTTATAGATTAGTAATTAATTTTAAGCCGCATTTAACGTAATATTGAAAAAAGACAATTTTATTGTAGTTATTTTTCGTCAAAAAAATAATAATTGCAGGACATGTGATTTTAGAAGCAATTATACAAATGCTATCATTGTGTGTGATAGGTACCTCTCACACAATGACCTTTAGGGACGAGTACCTATTGTACAAACTTAAAGGCACAAACTAAAGTAAAGACCTTAGTAAAAAATTTGCAACAACTGTCTATCGTACGTTTTATCGGTTTCATCTTTAACATCGTTTTAATTGAAAGTTTGATTTTTTTTTAAATTTTTTTTACCTACCAACTTAAGGTAAGAAATATATGGGCCTATATCATTTTATAATTGGAAAAAAAAAATTCAACAACACCTACATGAATTTTGAACATAAAATCAACTTAATACATCAAAAACAATGGCGAAGGTAACACCATTTTTTGGGATACGCTACATTTTTCTCAAATTAATTTACTTCTAAAAAAATTTCTTTTATACAAATGAAACTATTAAGTACACCACATAAACAAAAAGCTAACAATAAAACCATGAAAATACAATGTAAGTAAGAAAAACACTACCGACGAAGTTGTATCCTGCGATTCTTCAAAAAAGAAAACTCATCTATTATCGCATCTAAGTCAATATTTTCTGCGATTTCTCTTTCAATGTAAATAGCCATACAATATCAAAGAAACTCATTCTCCATTTTTTTTATGTGCTATTTTAATCAGTTTCATGGTAGAAAATGCTCTCTCTGTTATTGCTGTTAAAATAGGAAGTGTTAACAATAAATGAGTTAATCTATCAAACAAGAAGTAAATCTATGACTTTCAGATCTCAACTAATCTTTAAAACAATTTAGAAAGAAAAGTAATTTTTAAAAACTCTTGAAGAGATTGTATATCAGTCTCAAAGCTTGCTAATTGTCTTCTCAAAACCTGTAGCTCAATCTTAGTGAAGTCTTGAGGATAAATCTTTCAGTAAAACTGCAAATATCTTTGAAGAAGGGTTTTTGTTTTTTTTTTACATACCCTATATTTGCTTTGTTATAAAAAATATTGTAACACTTTAAAGGTGTATCAATCGCCCACCCTAAACTGACAAAAGCTATCTACCGATCTACCAACCACTAAATCGTTAGCTGTCGTTTAAAAGTTAACAAAATTATAGCGAATTGATAATTTTACCCTTGAAACTTAAATTAAAGTAAAGAAAAATTGTCACTTGTATACCCTTAAATTCTCTTATTATCAATTATATATCCTTTAATTATCACTTGTATCATATGAAAAGACCAAATTATCCCTCTGACGTCATCACATTAAACGGCAAGTAAGATTTAATGGATGACAAATACATTTTGTCAACTTAGGGTGGACGATTGATACACCCTCAAAGTGCTGTAGTATTTTTGATAATAAAGTAAACTATGGGTATATGAATGATAATTTTCCTTTTTTGTATTTGAGGCTAAGTGCATAACATTTAAAATGTCATGAGATTCACTTGTAATGCTTGGCAAAGTAAATCAACCCCAGAACCTTATTTAATAAATGCAAAATGAACACAAATTTAAAAGATGTCATTGATTCATATGCACCTTTAGCCTCCCCATGTATGCCATTGTTAAGCCTACACTCTACCAACTTCCTAAGAACTTTAGGAATAATATTGAAAAAATCAAGCAACTAGTTGATAGAATGGAAATGAAAGCTCCACCGAGTAACTATTCTTTGAAACTTATTGTGAAGATTGGGCATTTATTAGTCTATCAATGTGTTGAATTGGGTTCCTTAGGCAACCAAACTCTGCCTATTCTTATTATGATGAGAAATTAGACCACTTCATGCTGCAAAAGGGACTTTGTTTTCCCATTGCTGCAAAACCCTTCAGTAACAAATTTTGGATTGTTTAATGGAATTTCATCAAAAAGAAAGCATGGAAAACGAAATGCGCTATCTTTTACCTCAGAATACTTTAGCCATGGGAATTTTTTAAGCCAATGATGGCAGAATCTACATTCGTGTATGCCTTCATTAGTTAGTGGATAATCTTGTCGTTTAGGCTGACACAGTCCTATTTTGATGTACTTTCTTCGAATATCATCACGTCGATTCACTGCATATGTCCTTATTTGATGACGTAATCCAGGATTACGTTTTAGATAAGTATTTTTAGTTTCTTCAACTTCGACCCTTTGAGACTTAAAAGTATGTTGCTCATTGGAATTTGGCGCATTAACTTGAGATGGAGATAAAGACTTGGTGGATGATTGGTTGTCACCTACTCTTTTAAAGAAAGAAAGTATAGTTTCTCTTGGCTTGTTTAACATTGAATCTATAATAATAATACATTAAAAAATTATTAATTATTTTATTAAAAATTTTGACAAAAATTTAAGCTAAAACTAATTTAAAAAACGTCAGTATTTAATAATCAACTTTTTCACTAGTCTATTCACTCATTTTTTGTATGCCATCGTTATCATCTATAATATTCTATTAATCTATTATCATATTCTAGTAATTTACTAATCTATTATTTTATAATTTCAAGAAGATGAATTAGCAACTTCCATATTTCCACTTTGTATGCCATCATTATCATTTATGATATTTTATTCTATATAATAAAATTTAAAGTACAAAATGACTCACACCATGCAATGCGTCAAGAGATAGAGATTGGGCATTCGGGACTTCGACTACGACGAGAGACTGAGTATGTGAGTGCGGGCTATGCGGCAACTGTTGGGAATCACTCATGAGATAGCCTCTTGATGATTTGAACAATTGGGTACTTGGGTGAGTTTTGTGATTTGAGGAATAGAAATTAACTATAATTATTAGGTTTATTTTTATTTTTTCCTATAAGTTTTCATAAAGGAAAATTTATAATTAACTAAATATTTTTCAAAAACCGTAGTCTAGTTTAGCCCACCTCTAAACTTTGGCCCTGTACAAAAACCCAAATTGCATAAAAACAAATGCTAATCCTAACTTCTTGCTTTTCAATTGATGTTCCTCTCTTCAATCATAGATAACTAAATTGTTTGACTAATTTGGTGATTTGTTGATAGTGCTGAGGGTATATTGGTCCAAAAACTTGAATTTGGCTAGTTATGATAAAAAAAGATAAAAAAGCTAATTTTGAATAATCAAAAGTTTTTGGGCTGGTTATGTAAGTTTTCTTATTTTATTCAACTCTATTCTTTGACACAGCTTCATGGCATCACCCATATAATTCAAAGAATTATATAAACAAATAGCTAGAGATGGCAATGGGTTTGGCCCGACTCCATCTTTAGGGTGGGCGTGGCTAGTTAGCCCAATTTTCACTAAATAATATTTTAAAAGATTTTTTGTGAATAAGATATAACACATTAAAATTGTATTTAAATAAATTTAAAGGTTTTCAAAGTTAAAAACGTAAAGATAATAATATCTAAGTGCAATAAATATAATAATGTACCACATAATTAGAAATAAATTTATCTGATTATGCACATACATACATACATATATACATTAATACATTTGTAAAAATATTATCAGAAAATTAAAAAAAGTGGCTAAGGCGGATCTAGCATGATTTAGGCTGACATTTGCATACACAGGATGTGGGTCACATGAGTCAAGCTAATCGGATTAGGATTTGTACCCATTGCACAAGTGCGCGCAAAATAGAGTATCTATGCATATATTCTAATCTATATACACATAAGTATTATATATAAACCTTCCATACCTTAGCTCTCTTTGTCATGTGGGATAAATGAATTTTTCTATAAATTTTCCAACTCCATGGGTGCACTTTGAGCTATTCAACCAAGTATTATTTTAAGTATATAAATATACTATTTTTAAGTAGTCATAGAGGAGTATCCAAACAACATTGACCTTATATTCACACCAAGTGGGTCCTGCTTAAAATCATGCCTCAAAATAATCGTTTGTGCGCTATGTTTCCAATAATCCCCCATATGAATGAAAATTGGCAGAAAATAGAAACCAAAATTTTTTTTTTATCAAAACATGTTAACTTCAACAGAGTTCAGTGGATCAAAACCTACATAGACAGGTAATCTTAACCTTTCAACCTTCTCTTATGGAAATATATTTACTTTATTGGCTAACCAATAAATGCTATGCCTTTGAACTATTCTTGCATTCATGTAAACGATGATGTATTCCACAATGGAATCTTTCCTTAAAACATTTGAGTTCTCATGGGTACGTTCATTCTAGCTGTGAACATCTACTGAGTTACACAAGAGTTTTTAAGAATTTTGCTCTAACAAAGGTACATATTAGCTAAGGACTCAACGTTTTAAGTTGGACCATTTCAAACCAAATCACTCTTTCTTGGGGACCTAACTAGTGCAATTTGCTTGTAATTTGGTCTATTTATGGAATGTATCCAACATAATTGCAATGAAATCTTCATGGCAAAAGGGTAAATGGAACATCCATGTCACACAGTAGCTAGGCGTGCCGACACGACGCTTGAGATTTATCTTTTCCTTGAAAATCCGCTGCCCCATGTATGGATTTAATTCACCATTAAGGAAATCTTCAACAAAGTGCATTTCATGAACCAATAGCTTCTTCTAAAGTTTTGAAGAGATCTACTGTCAATAGAGTCTAAAACACTTTAATTCTAGTGTTTTTATGCCATCTAGGTTTAACCTTACGTAGATGAGCTCATGAAAGTATCATTAAAGATAATTAGAAGCTCAAATAGAAAAGAAGAAAAAAGCGGTTAAATCCATTTTGGATTTATTCAAAAATGCATTTCTTAATTTATTATCTTTTTATGTGTTCTCAAACACAAAAAACCGATAAACATCACTATTGTAATTAACAGCTTTGTATTAACAAAATACCCCCACATGTATGACAATCTATAGAAAAATTATCTATCATTCTCATGGCGTATTTCCTATTTCAATAAAAATAATTAAAAATAATTAGCTGAATATGGCTTCAAGAGTTAATCACAATGTTAGAAATTAACAAAGATAAAATTATTGATATTAAATTTAACATTTAATAACTTGACCTTAAATAAGCATTTAGTTCTAACGATTTTGACAAAAATAAAATCACACTCTTTAATCTTGTGCTTTACATACATATTTTGTGACATTTTCTTGTTTAAGACATCCCATCAACTCAGTTGCAAGCAACCCTTGAAAGGTTTCTCTCACAGGACATTCTTGTGTAGTGTGATATCATTGGCATATGAAGCATTTTACAGTGTCAGTACTCGGTCCTTGTTCTTCACCAACATTTGCACTCCAAAATGTCCCTTGTACACTTCATACATCTCTCGCAACCTCACTAGATATAGGCATTTATTGCTATGGTTGCCTTTACACACAAAATAATGTGCAATTTCAGCTTACTCTGACTAGATTTTAATTCTGCCACAGCTTCTCTCAAGTCGTGGACTTCACGGCATAATTTTGCATTATTGTTCCACAACATTATTTGTAGTTTAAAGCCTTGTTAAATTCACCTTCGATAAATTTATAATCTCAATTAAATAATACTTTCTGTCAATCTTGACTTGGGGACAATATGGTAAAATAATAATTTATCAAATTTAATAGATAATAAATTTTCAAAAAAAATCTTATATTTTTATAAGACCCAATCAATACATAATTTAAAAATTAACTAATTAATTTGAAACTAAATACGTATAATATATCTATGATTTTCTTTGTCGTGCACTTATACTATCATAATGCTTTATGCATTCATTGATCATTCTTAGTTTCTTCACATCTTTTCAATGAGATCATGGTTGTGTTCTATGTGCTATGTTCAAAGATGTAAAAGAGAGAGATCGGCCTAATATACTATCTTCAAAAAGTCTTCTCTGATGGGTTATCATGTAATCATGATCCGGCCAAAGTATTCAAGTGATTGATTCTCTCAATCAAGATCAAATTAAAATTGTATTATATAGCTTGACATAATCACCACATTATCTAATTATACTACATATATATACTTTACAAAATGCCTATTACAAGCATGATATTATTTTTATAAATTAATAAATAATTAATTTATCAATGACTTAATAATTATGAATTTATCGATATATTAATATTTGTTAATTTAATAAAATTTTCATGGTCTTAGAGTTTTTAATTTATTGAGGTTCTGATGTATTCAATATAGTTATTAATGAAAAAAAAATATTTTGATTGTGTGAAACCTTTTCTTTATGGAATTTATGTTAAATTATTGATGAAAACAAATAATATTATAAGTGAAACCATATTAACAAATTTTGAAAGAAATTGGTGTGATTCCAATATACATACATATTTATTTATTGATACAAATAGTGGAAACATGTAAAATTTTAGAATTACCATATCTACTCATATATTACATTAATTATGGTAAGATAATTGGCTTATTATAATTACACATAAAAAGTGTATAAATTAAGTAATTTCTTTTTTAAAAATTAAACATTGGCCTCACATGCCAAAATCTGAGCCTGGTTTGTTTACGGTGTCGAAGCTAGCACTATATTTTTTGGAGTGGGCTACATTTTTTTAAAATTAAATTTACTTCTCAAAAAATTTGTTTTATACAAACGAAATTATTAAGTAGGTTACATAAGCCAAAAAACTAACAATAAAACTATAAAAATACAATGTAAATAAGAAAAACACTATAAACGAAGTTGTGTCCAATGATTCTTCAAAAAAGAAAACTCATCTATTATCACATCTGAGTCGATATTGTATGTAATTTCTTTTTAAAGCCATTCTACATTCAAAATAATCATTCAATCTACAAGAATCACATTCTACATATTGTTTCGATGTGTTGTCTTAATCAGTTTCATGGGTAATATTTTGAAGCTCTCAAAGAGAATGTACATCAATCTCAAAGCATTCTAATTGTCTTTTTAAAGCCTGTAGCTCAATCTTAGTGAAATCTTAAGGATAAAATCTTTCAGCAAGACTGCAAATATCTTCAATTTTAAATGACTTAAATACATCAATAAGATCTAAAGCTGAACTAAGAGTGAGGTGTTCCAATGTCTATTCACTGAATCTATTATTCAACTCCATCAACTGAAAATCTGTTATAGCATTAAATACATCATAATGATAATAATGCTCAATTGTAATATAATCATTCTATTGACAAGAACATCATGTGCCTTTCATATGGTGAGCTCTCATATTAGGCACATCTATCTCATTCTTTTCACAAAATAAAATTACATTCTCAATAAAATTTTCCCAACCATTGTCTCGCAGCATTTGAATAATTTTTTTATTTTTTTGTAGTTGAGAGTAAGTGCATAGTATTTTAAATGTCTTTTGATTTCACTTGTAATGTTTGACAAAGTAAATTACTCACTTCCAAAGCTTTATTTAATAAATGCAAAATGAACACAAAATTCACAGGCACTTTTAGCCTCTCCACATATGTCATTGTTAGGTCTACACTCTACCAACTTCCCAAGAACTTTATAAACAACACTGAACAAATTAACCAACCTATTGAGAGAACAAAAATGGGAGCTCCACTTAGCAGCTCTAGGTTATTGTAAAGTATGAATTTGATTGGCTCATGTACCACTTTGAACTTCTCCTGAAGCTATCAAATCTATGATTTCATCTTCCTAAATAGATTTCAACTCAGAAAGATGTTTAACAGATGAAGTTTAATAGATTTCAGCTCAAATCTATGATTTCATCTTCCAATACGGCTTTGAACTTCTCATAAAGCTCTCAAATTTATGATTTCATCTTCCTAAATAGATTTCTGCTTAGAAAGATGCTTAACAGATGAAGTCAGAACATTTACAATTGAACCCAATGCGCGAAATAAAAGCTCTACATTTGGCACAACAACAGATACTGCAACTAAAGCAAGTTGTAGTTGATATGTAAAAACAATGCATATAATATGCATAGGGATATCTTCAACCAAATGATCACTCCGCGCAAGGATATTACATATTTCTTTTTTTTCAATGTTACTGCTATAGTTTCCATGACATTGACAACTTTAAAAAAAGGTTCTTGAATATACCCAACATAATCAACACACCTTAAAATGATAACCATTTGTTGTTTATCATATTTATCAAGTGTTTCATCTACTAGAATACAAAACTTACTCTCTCTCAGTTCCTTATGTATCTTGTTTTGCACTTTGTTTGCAAGAATATTTATAAGCTTCTTTTGAATATCGAACGATATATGCTTAGCATATGATGGAGCATTTTCTAGAACTATACTCCACTGAATGCTTTATTAGCTGTATGAAATTTCCCTAATTTTTTTTAATTAACTGATTCATCATGACCTCTAAAAGTATAAGCTTGCTTTGCTAACCATCTAACATTAGTAATTAAGGTCTTCAATCGGTAGCCTATTTTCTAAGACTTATTGTGAAGATTGGGCATTCATTAGTTTACCAATGTGTTGAATTGGGTTCCTCGGGCAGCCCCAACTTTGCATATTCTTATTATGATGAGAAAATGAACCCCTTTTATACTGTAGAACGACATACAACATGCGATAGCTGAAGATACATAAGGATTCTACCCAATGCTATAGCAAATGCTATAGTAACTGAACTTAGAATTAGAAGTAATAGTCAAAACCATTAAGAGAGTTTAATCACTCAATTACTTCATTCCTATTGATTTTATCCTTGTGTGTGTGACGTTAAAGTTTGCTCTTCTGCATATTTATTTATTGCATTTTGTTAAGTAGGTTATTAGTTTAATTGTTAATCTATTTTCATTTAAGGCAATCTACACTGTTAAAATTGTTGTAGTAATTTCAGAAACATCAATCCCTGTGGAGACGATCTTGAATGCTTATCATTATATTACTTGTTGTGTACACTTGCACATTGACACCAATATCATTTGAATTTATACCAATACGTTTTTAACAGCGTTGGTGGGGATTGATTATTTATTGTGATAATTAGACTTAACGGTGTTAACCTTGATTTTATTTTAATTTATTCTGTTGACAGAAGCTTCTTGCATGCGCAAGTACAAACCTGTTGAGTTTCAATTTGATTTAGAAATTGAAAGAACCACAAGGAGATTAAGAAGAGAGCACAAACATTCAAAAGCTGTTGTAGCAATGGATGACATAGATGATGTGGAAAACTTGAACCCTCTTGGAGAAATACAACCAATCAATTGTCGAGAAGGTTAGAATGGACAAAATGATCAGGGACAACCAGGAAACAACAACATCATATACATGGCAGACGATAGAGATAAAGCCATAAGAGACTATACCGTGTTGACTCCTCAAGTTATGCATCCTAGAATTGTCAAACCTAAAGTGCAAGCTGCTAATTTCGAACTCAAACCAGTGATGTTTCAAATTTGCAAACAGTGGGGCAATTTAATGGGTTGTCTTCGGAAGACCCTTATCTTCACCTTAAACAAATCTTGGAGGTAAGTGATGCCTTTAAAATTGCTGGAGAATCACAAGATGCATTGAGACTCAAAATTTTTCCATATTCATTAAGAGATCGAGCGTGAGCATGGTTGAACTCCCTACCACCAGAATCCATCACCACATGGAATGATTTGACTGATAAATTTTTGATGAAATATTTCTCACCTACCAAGAATGCAAAGTTGAGGAATGAAATCACATCATTCCATCAACTTGAAGATGAAAGTTTATATGATGCATGGAAAAGATTTAAAGAGTTACTCAGAAGATGTCCTCATCATGGTATTCTTTTGTTGCATACAGATGGAAACTTTCTACAATGGGTTGAACCCAAGTACTAGATTGATAGTTGATGTTTCAACAAATGGGGCTTTGTTGTCTAAATCTTACAATGAAGCTTATGAAATTTTGGAGAGAATTGCGAACAACAATTATCAATGGCCATCAACTAGACAAGATGTAATAAGGTGAGCAGTAGGAGTCCATAATGTGGATGTATTTACAGCATTATCAGCCCAAGTTACTTCACTAACAAACATGGTAAAAGCCATGACCAATGCTTCAACAACTGTGCAACAAGTTGTTGAGATTTCTTGTGTTTATTGTGGAGAGGGACACTTATTTGATAATTGTCTTGGGAATCCAACTTCAGTCAATTATGTGGGCAATTATAATAAACAAAATCAGAGTAATCCATACTCAAACGCCTATAATCTCGGATGGAAGTAGTACCCAAACTTCTCATAGAGCAACCAGAATTAACCTGTTGTAACATACAGCGGACAGAACAGACCGCACAGCCACCAGGATTTCATCAGCAAAATTAAGGACAAAGAACCACCTACAACGATCAACTAAGTTCTCTTGAAGCTTTGCTTAAGGAATATATTGTGAAGAATGAAGCAGTTGTGTATCATTGTGTCTGTTACCAAGATCTTTAAATAGGTGCTTTTTTTCAAGCACTCACAAATTATTTTTTTTAGAATTGTCCAATGGCAGTAACTTCAAATAGACAACTGAAGAATATTTGTATGTTTTCTAGATTTTGTTATGGAAAGTATAAGGAGTTCGTTCAAGTAGGCATAGATATTGATCATACTATAGCAGAGAGAAAACTACATCTTGTATATGGAGGAGGTGACCGAGGGTTATCAAAGCTTATCTCAAAAGCTATTTTTGTTCGAGGAAGCCAAGTGCTATGCATTATTCCAAAAGCCTACTCTTTTCTTCTAAGACATTGAGGACAATCTCTACTTTAGGTTGGGACGAGGGAATAGTTGATAATTGTGGAATGTTTCAGTCCTGGTGATGATTTTACTAATTTTTATTGTAAATAATAACTTTGGATAAAAATTTGAGTCGAAGATGGCAGAATATAGATGTAGTGTCTCTAGAAACGCATCTTCTTAATTTTAGAGTTTTGTTTCTAAAAAAAATTGTTTTCTAACTTTCTTTTTCTTTTTCTCTTTTTCTCTTAATCATCTCTTTTAAGTTTATGTAATCAATCCCAATTTTTTTTAGTGTTTTCTTTAACTTAAAAAAAATTACAAAACTACAAAAAAAAAAATTTCCTTATTTTTTTATGATCTTTTAACATTGGATAACATGATAATTTCTAAATTTTGGTATTTGTATCATCTTTGGCCTTGAGTTATGTTAAACAATATTTTTCCCTTTGCATGTTGAAATGTAAATTGAGAAATTTGATGAGCGAAACTGATTAAGCCATTTGGAGGAATGTACATTTTATAATAAGTTCAAGTGAGTTTTTGAGCTTATTATCCTTGGAGAGTAACCTTGTTTTCCTATATAGCTTCACAATTTATTATACAAGATCTCTATATTTTCCTCAAAGTAAAAAAAAAAAAAAGATTTGCAGCCACATATGAAAGTCCATTGAACTAGTGGATATGAAAGATTATTTGTAGCCCTAAAGATGACAGAAGGCCATCTTTGATCGGTTTAAGCCTTTCTGGCCAACCCTATTATAAAGTATTCATAGTTAACCCCTTTGATATATATATATATATATATATATATATATATATATATATATATATAGACTTTATCTTTGGTAACCTATCATCTTGAATTCTGCTTAAATCACAATATACGATAGGAAAACAGCTAACTAGGATAGAAAGCCAATTCAATTTGTATCAAAGCCAGGGGATAGTGCCTTAGTGAATTCTGCTTAATCACATCCACATTAAATTTTGAATTCTGCTTAATCACATCCACACTATCCTATTTCTTAGTGTAATCTTTTCGATATTACACTAAGGCACACAGAGCCAAAAATTCAAAATCTTTTCGATATATATATATATAATTTTTTCTTTGGTAACCTATCATCTTGTCCCACTTCAATATGGAGTACCACCTTATGTTTTATGTTTTCCACCACCCCAATTATGTTTGAAAATAGGGACGGTTATGTATTCTTCATAATAGTGTTATGAAAAAAAAAGATATGTATATTGATAACTCTAGGAAATGAGAGTTATTACATCAATTCTAGACTTGAATCGAGACCACTTAGAGAACAAATAAGGTGTTTTTACTACATTTTGGTTACATTTTGCATAAACATTCATTTTAGTTGAGTCTTAATAAGTTTTGCTTGAATCAAAGTAATTTGTGCTAAAAACAGGTGCATAATTGCAGGTTCTCAGAAAAGTCTTAATTCATGAGGGGATGCTGAGACATTAGATGAGTAAGAGGAAGAAAGATGATGGCCTCAAAAGAAGAAAAGCACAATCGAGAATAATGCAGTGCTATTGCGGATGTTAGAGCAACTCGTGCTGTAGTAATCTGCAAGTAGTGCGGGAGAAAACTTAGGTGCGGGTCAGCGCATGTTTCCTAATTTAACGCATGCACACTCACGGGCTTTTGTTTACCCTAATTTGCAATATAAAAGGGAGGCATGCACCACATAGAAAGATGGCAAGGGAATTATCATTAGAATAATTACGAAGGAAAGAAGAAGAAGATCCGAATTAAAGGGTGTTGTTTCGGAAACATTGGAGAATCGTGCATAATTATTTGGATTTGTCTTTCATCGTGCTCAACTTATATTTATCTTCTTCCTTTAATTGTTTTGATGTATTTCGAGATCACTATATTTATGTTTATTTTTCTCGTTCATATTATGAACTAAACTTACTTATAGTTGAGTGACAAATAATCGAATGGGTTCTTGATTGTTCCTATATGTTGTTATGGTACTGCTGTGGCATTTTACTCTAGTAGTTTTGCATGAATATAACTGTTATTTCGATTGACCACCCATTTAATAGTTTCAGTTAAGATAGAGTAGTAAAAGGGCATGTCTCAGCGGATATTATTAGAGTACTACTTGATCTTATATTGAGTTTCCTAGATTAGGTTATCTTGAATCCCATAAGGGCAATACGTGAAGTTAAGATTTGTGACACATTAGACATAGGTGATCACCTTGTAGGGTGGAGAGATTAAAAGTTATAATGTCGTACCATAAATATATCAGCAACTGGTCATTGTTAATAGATTTGGAGGTATGAGACTTCCAATATGCGATAGCTGAGGATGCGGATTTATTCTGTCGAGTGTTGCAGCAGCTGCTATAACGCCTGATGCTAATTTGATAAACAACAGTCACCCTATAAGGAGAGTTTGATCATTCAACTACTATAATCTCAATTGAATCTTAGATACATTTAACTTAGTTTATTTCATTACGGTATTATTTTATTTAATTCTTTCACAACCCTAAATTACTTTAGAAATCACTTTACAATTATTTGCTTCGGTTCTAAGTTGATTTGCACTATTGTGATTGCTTTAACACTTTGAGTAGCATCAATCCTTGTGGAGACGATCTTGAATACTTATTACTTTATTACTTGTTGTGCATACTTGCACATTGGCATTGGTAGTAATTGCTTATTAAAAATAACCAACAAGTTTGTGGCGCCGTTGCTGGGGATTGAATGTTTATTTTTGAAGTGTAAAGTAAATCTTAATAACGCCAAATTCGATTTTATTTATTCTATTTATTGGCAGATTGGTACATGCATGCGCAAAGACAAATATGAGGTATTCCAATTCGATCCTGAAATTGAAAGGACTGTCAGGAGATTGCGAAGAGAACAAAGGAATTCAAAAATTGCTTCAAGCATGAATAATTTGAATGATGCGGGAAATTTGAATCCTCACAGGCCCTTACAACCAGTCAACATTCAAGAAGAGCAGAATGAACATGCTAACGGGAGACAACCAGGCAATAACAATATTATTTACATGGCTGACGATAGAGACAGAGCTATAAGAGATTATGTTGTGTTAACTCCTCAAGTTGTGCACCCTAGCATTATCAGACCTGAAGTAGAAGCTGCAAATTTTGAGTTGAAGCCAGTGATGTTTCAAATGTTGCAAACAGTTGGTCAATTCAATGGATTACCAAATGAAGATCCTCATCTCCATTTTAAATTATTCTTGGAAGTAAGTGATACTTTCAAGATTGCTAGAGCAACACGAGATGCCTTAAGGCTGAGGCTCTTTCCTTACTCCTTAAGAGATCAAGCAAGAGCATGGTTAAATTCGTTACCATATGATTTTGTTACCACATGGAATGAATTAGCTGATAAATTTCTAATGAAATATTTCCCACCTACAAAAAATGCAAAGTTGTGGAATGAGATTACTTCCTTCCATCAACTTGAAGATGAAAGTTTGTACGAGACTTAAGAAAGATTCAAAGAATTGCTTAGAAGGTGTCCTCATCATGGTATTCTTTGTTGCATTCAATTGGAAACTTTTTACAATGGGTTGAATTCGAGTACAAGGTTAATGTTGGATGCTTCAGCAAATGGGGCCCTGTTATCCAAATCTTACACTGAAGCTTATGAAATTCTGGAGAGAATTGCCAATAATAATTATCAGTGGCCTTCAGCCAAGCAACCAGCCGCAAGAGGATCAGCAGGGGTACATAACATAGATGCAATTACAGCCTTATCAGCACAAGTAACCTCATTGACTAACATGGTAAAAGCCATGACATCTGCTCCAGCAACAGTAAAGTAAGTTGCTGAACTTTCTTGTGTATACTGTGGTGAAGAACATGACTTTGATAATTGTCCTGAAAATCCAGATTCAGTCAACTATGTGGGTAATTTCAATCGACAACCTCAGAACAACCCATATTCTAATACTTACAACCCTAGCTGGAAACAACACCCAAATTTCTTATGGAACAGTCAGAATCGAAATGCTCCAGCATTAAATGGACAAAATAGAAACATACAACCACCTGGTTTTCATTAGCAAAGTCAAGGGAAAAAGCAAATCAGTCAAGATCCAATCATTTCGCTGGAAGCACTGATTAAGGAATACATTGCAAAGAATGAAGCAATTGTGCAGAGTCAAGCAGTATCCTTGAGAAACCTGGAAAACCAAATAGGACAATTAGCCACAGCAATGAGCAGCAGAACTCAAGGAAGGCTACCTGGCAACACAGAAGACCCTAGAAGAGAGAACAAAGAACACTGCAAGGTAATTAATTTGAGATCTGGAAAGAATATTGATACCCTAGTTGATGTGACCAAAAATGAGATGAAATTCAACTCTGCACAAAAACCACCTTAAAATGGAAGCATGTTACAACAAGCCCTCCATCAAGACACTGGCTACATGAGCCAAGCTACAGCAACTGCAGAGGAAATGCAACCAGAGCATGCTGAAAAAGAAGTTACAACACCAGTAGCCACAACCTGCACTAAACCAAACAAACAAAGTTTGATACCTCCTGAAGTTACTCAGCAATTTAGACATCCACCACCTTTCCCACAAAGGTTCCAGAAGCAAAAATAAGACAAGCAGTTCAGCAAATTCCTGGAAGTGCTGAAGAAATTACACAGAAATATACCTTTTGTGGAAGCTTTGGAACAAATGCCAAATTATGTGAAATTTTTAAAAGATATCTTGGCACGAAAAAGAAGACTGGGAGAGTTTGAAACTGTTGCTTTAACACAGCAAAGTAGTCATATGCTCCAAAGCAAGATTCCTACAAAAGTGAAAGATCCAGGAAGTTTTGCAATACCCTGCTCTATAGGAACTAGGTATGTTGGCAGAGCAATTTGTGACTTGGGAGCTAGTATTAATTTGATGCCATTATCTGTATTTAAGTAGCTTGGAGTAGGGGAATGCAGACCAACAACAGTCATTCTGTAATTAGCTACCAGATCTCATGCATACCCTGAAGGAAAAATAGATGATGTACTGGTGAAGGTTGATAAATTCATCTTTCTAGTGGATTTCATTGTACTGGACTTTGAAGCTGATAAAGAGGTACCAATTATACTTGGAAGACCTTTTTTCTAGCAACTGGAAAGACTTTGATAGATGTGCAGAAAAGAGAGCTCACCATGAGAGTGAATGATCAGCAAGTTACATTTAATGTACTAGAGGCTATGAGGAACCCTGATGAAGTAGAAGACTGCAATTTCCTAAGTGCAGTTTATTTTGTTGTAGCAGACAGAATAGACAGATGTTGCAGTAATGCAATTGACAAAGTCACCACCTTTGAGGATGTTGAAGAGGAAGATATTGCAGCAATTCAGACAGATTGGATGGACAAACAGCAATCTAATTGGCACAACAGGTTTATTGAACACCTGAATTTTTCAGACAGGGAAGTAAAAACAATTTTGCCATCTATTAAATCACCTTATAGTCTTGAATTAAAATTGTTGCCTTCACATTTGAAGTATGCTTATCTTGGTCAAAATAACACACTACCTGTAATCATTTCTTCTACTTTGAATGCAGGTCAAGAACAGAGCCTAGTAGATTTGCTTGGAAAATACAGAAGAGCAATTAGATGGACCATGGCAGATATAAAGGGGATAAGCCCATCAATATACATGCATAAAATCCTGTTAGAAGATTGCTCCAGCAATTCAGTGGAGCACCAGAGAAGGTTGAACCCTATTATGAAAGAAGTGGTGAAGAAGGAAATCATCAAATGGTTGGATGCTGGAATCATATACCCAATATCAGACAGTTCATGGATGAGCCCAGTTCAATGTGTTCCCAAGAAAGGAGGGATAACAGTCATAGCTAATGAGAATAATGAACTTATTCCTACAAGGACAGTGACTGGATGGAGAGTATCTATGGATTACAGGAAGCTCAACAAAGCCACAAGGAAAGATCACTTTCCACTTCCATTCATAGATTAGATGTTGGACAGACTTGCTGGAAAACAGTACTATTATTTTTTAGATGGGTATTCAGGCTACAACCAGATAGCTATAGCTCTAGAAGATCAAGAGAAGACTACATTTACCTGTCCTTATAGAACATTTGCCTTCAGAAGAATGCCCTTTGGGTTATGCAATGCTCCAGCAACCTTTTAGAGATGCATGATGTCTATATTTTCTGATATGGTAGAGCAGACTTTAGAAGTTTTCATGGATGACTCCTCAGTTTTTGGAGAAACATACAATGATTGTTTACACAACTTGGAGGAAGTTCTTAAAAGATGTGAGATGACCAACTTAGTACTCAATTGGGAAAAGTGTCATTTCATGGTGCAAGAAGGAATAGTGTTGGGACACATGGTATCTAAGAATGGCATTGAGGTGGACAAAGCCAAGATAGAGTTCATAGATAAACTGCTACCTCCAACTTCAGTAAAAGGTATTAGGAGTTTTTTGGGTCATACTGGATTCTACAGAAGATTCATTAAGGATTTTTCCAAAGTAGCTAAACTACTATGCTCATTGCTAGAGCATGACAACCATTTTCACTTTGGCAAAGATTGTCTTCAAGCATTTGGAGAATTAAAGAAAGCTCTGATCACTGCTCTAGTAGTTATATCTCCAGACTGGACTTTACCATTCGAACTGATGTGTGATGTTAGTAATCATTCTGTGTGAGCAGTATTAGGGCAAAGAAAGGATAAGGTTTTTCATTCCATATACTAGGCAAGCAAAACTTTCACTCCAACTCATATCAATTACACCACTACAGAGAAAGAGTTGCTAGCAGTAGTATTTACTTTTGACAAATTCAGAGCTTACTTGGTGGGTACTAAGGTCACAGTTTACACAGACCATGCAACCATCAAATATTTAATTTCAAAGAAGGATGACAAACCAAGATTAATAATATGGATCTTATTGCTTCAAGAATTTGATCTGGAAATTAAAGATAGAAAAGGGACTGAGAATCAAGTGGCAGACCACTTGTCACGGCTGGAAGCAGACACAAGTACATTGACAAGGAAGGGCATCACTAAAACATTTCCTGATGAACAGCCGTTGGCAATATAGCAAGTACAGATGCTACAGTAGTCAGGACCCCCATGGTATGCAGACTTTGCTAACTACTTAGTAAGTAGAATGCTACCACCTGAGCTGAAATTTCAGGAGAAAAAGAAATTTATTCACGATGTTAGGAGTTATCAATGGGATAATCCACATTTATACAAGTTATACGAAGATGTGCTTCCGAAGGAGAAATACACCACATACTAGAGTCATGCCATGCTGCAGCATATGGGGGACATTTTGGTGGTCATAGAACAACTACTAAAGTTCTGCAATCAGGTTATTACTGGCCTACTATTTTTAAAGATGCTTATGAATTTGTTAAATGTTGTGACAGGTGTCAAAGGACAGGGAACATAACTAAAAGACATGAAATGCCATTGACCAACATTCTAGAAGTGGAAGTTTTTTATGTCTGGGGAATAGATTTTATGGGACCCTTCCTACCATCATTTGGGAACTTATATATCATTGTTGCCGTGGATTATGTCTCCAAGTGGGTAGAAGCTGCAGAATTACCTACCAATGATGCTAAAACAGTGGTGGCTTTTCTTCAGAAAAGTATTTTTTCCAGATTTAGCACTCATAGAGTAATTATTAGTGACGAGGGTACACATTTTTGCAACAAAGTGTTTGCTGCAGCAATGGTAAAATATGGAGTCATACACAAGGTAGCCACATCATATCACCCACAATCCAATGGTCAGGCTGAAGTGTCCAACAGAGAAATTAAAAAGATCTTAGAAAAGATGGTGAACCCAACAAGGAAGGATTGATCTTTACACTTACATGACTCTCTCTGGGCATACAGAACAACATACAAAACTCCACTCGGCATGTCCCCTTACCGAATTATTTATGGAAAGGCTTGTCATTTGCCACTAGAGCTAGAGCATAAAGCACACTAGGCACTGAAGAAATTAAATTGGGATATGCATGCTGCAGCAGAGCATAGGAAGCTCCAACTTTGTGAGCTTGATGAATTACGGTTATTTTCATATGAGAATGCAAGAATCTATAAAGAGAGGACAAAACACTGGCACGACAAGCATATTCAACACAGGCAATTCAACCCTGATCAATTGGTGTTGCTCCACAATACAAGACTAAGGTTATTTCCGGGAAAGCTCAAGTCACGATGGTCTGGCCCGTTTAAGCTGTTAAAATTTTATCCTTATGGAGTGGTGGATCTTCTAGATGAACAGACAGGTAAAGAATTCAAATCTAATGGACACAGGGTTAAGCACTACATACATCCAACAGCAGATTGTGGAAAAGAGGTGTTACTCCTTAAAGAACCCAACTATTGAACAATGAAAGAAGGTCATGCTGAAGGACCTTAAATCAAGCGCTCCATGGGAGGCAACCCATTATGGAGACAGCCACTTCAAACCAATTTTGATCTTCTCTGGTTTCGTTGACAAGCTCTCTCTCCTTATTATTTCATTTAATTTTGTTCTTTCATTCTAGCCATTCAATTTTATCTTTTCAAATTATTGCATTCTTTACTTTTGCTATCATTTGATCTATTTAATTTTAATTTTAGAATTAAGTTTAGTTTATGCGAAGTATATGTGAAAATTGAATTCCATATTGACAAGTGAGGTTGTATGGTGCAGAGTGCAGAGGTGAGCCACATGTCAGAAGCTTTAGTGTGAAGTATGTACCATTGCTAGAGTAAGCGAATGGCTGCTGCAGTAGAAAATTTTATCGTTACAGTAAATTAAAAGATGGAGCCTATCACTTACCATTGGAGATAAATCATGACAGATGGAGACATGGATGTGGATGGAAATTGCGAATAAATCTCCGAAATTAATGCCTTACTTTTACTAACCGATATTTTTGGGATACGCACATTAATTTCACAATATTTTATTCCCTCATTTATCCTTGGTTACCGTAATTATCTTAAATTAAAGTTGACTATAAAAAGGAGTCACTGTGCTTAGTGCTGTACGACATTATTCCTCATCTCATTCGCAAGTACAACTCTCATACTTCTTAAACTCTTCTTCTCTTTCTACTCTCAGGATCATTAAGCCTAAATTCGTGACTGCTACAGTAATGCCGAGATATAAGAAACCAGCCAGCCATCTCAAAGATCCATCACGCTTCTAGAGTTATCACGCCGAAGAAAAATATAAGGAATTCATAGAGCCGCGTAAGATTCTGGAAGAAAAAGGGTTTCAATTTCCAGAACAACTTACTGGAATTGTGCAAACAATTCATAATGTTGTAGCAAAGTGAGGATGGTTAGAGTTTTGCAACCACTCTCGAGATCCTGTGCTACCCGTAGTCAAAGAATTTTACGTCAATTTGGTAAGCCTTGATCAGCACAACATCTGGGTAAGAAACACACTTGTTCCCTTAGACTCCCGCGTTATAAATGCTTTTTATAATTTACCTGCTGAAATTAATTGTGAGTATGCTAAATTGCGTGAGAAATTGACCCCGAAAAAGTGGAATACCATTCTCACAACTCTTACAATAGAAGGGGCATCATGGGCTAACGAGGAAGGGCGTGTAGTTAATAGAATAGATTTGAAACCTATTGCTAATGTGTGGGAAAATTTTCTGAAATCTAGGCTTATGCCCACTACTCACACTACTACGGTTTCACAAGAGAGGTTGGTCTTGTTATATGTAATTGTTCGAGAGCTTCCCATAGATGTGGGTAGCATCATCGCAAAGGAAATTTGGGATTGTGCAGTCAAGACTCACCGAACTGCTGCCTTGCTATTTCCTTCACTCATCACCAGTATTTGTGTAGTTTTCGGTGTTCGTCTTGATGCCAGAGATGACCACGTCAAGAATGATGGTGCCTTTATGGCACGTACCATTGAGAGAGTTGCTGGTGAGAGTGCTGGAACAACCACTGAACCAGCTGCTGTAACAGGAGTAAGACGAGCTATTGGCTTATAACAGACCATCCAGGCACTCAGCGCGAGTATAACTCAATGTGTGGAAGCTCAATAGAGGGAAAACGATCGGTTTTGGAGTTATCTACAACACTTAGACAACCAACTACACCAATTTGCTTTGTACATGAAACGCACTCACTGGAACTTCCCTGATTCACTGCTCCAACAGTACAATTTTGACACCAACACCACAAATGCTCCAGCAAAAGCCAGTGAAAAAGCCACTGCCACAGATAAACCAGCAGATGAAGCTGCAGCCGAACCACAAGCAGAGGTAAAATCAGAAGATGCTAAACCATCTGACCCACCTGAGGAAGAAGGTGACAAGTCTGAGACTGATAGCTCACCCACAGAGGCAGAGGACAATTCAAAGAAAGAACGTGAGGAACCAACCATCCTAACCCAGCCCAAAACTAGGAAAAAGCACATTATTTAAGAAGAGGATGAGAAAGACCTTGAAGAGGAGCCGTCTATTCCAGTTATTGCGGGCAAGACAAAAGACAAGGGTAAAGCAAAATTGGCAACACCTCCAGCCTCTAAAGATGAAATGGAGCAAGTCGATGCTGAGCTGGTTGTTGCAGCAGCAACTACTTGTGATAGGCTCCAATAGAGCTATGCCTACACATGAGCAAGCCAAGCAACTACTTGTGGTCATTGTGGCCATCACAGCTGAGGGCCAGGCAGCTGATGTATCAGTTCAAATTCCTCTACAGCAAACTCCTAGCCAGCCTATTCACACCAGTCTGAGACAATCCAGCAAACGCAAAGGTAGTACGTCTAAAGGTATTGCTACAGCAACCCCAGCCACAACTCCTTTCACCAGCCCCGCGACGAAAAAGACAAAGACATTGCCAACTACTGCCCCACAAGTTTCACCAAAGGATAAATTGCGCAGTGCATCCAAGAAGTGTTGATAACATCCCATCATGTGCTGCAGTCCCCACCACAGGGGAGTACTCTTTCCTTACTAGTTCATTTCTTATAAAAAAAACAAAAAAAAATTATGTTTGTCAATTTGTGTGGTATTTTCTAAGGTCTTCCATATCATTGTCTGTTCGTATGTCTTTGTTATTTATGCTTGTGAGGACACAGCAACTCTCAAGTTTGGGGGGGGTTGTGTTTCTGAATGCATGTGTTTATGTTTGTATTGTGTTTGTGTTGTGTGAAGCTTTGTTATCTAATATTTGTGTATGGATTTGAAAACCTAATGAAGATAAATTGAGTGTTATTTAGTATTTATGAGAATGTCGAGTAGAGATAGTTATAGATAGAAGTGAAATTCTGTCCCAACACTTAGACTTTGGTTGAATTGTATGAAACTGCTAGAGCAAAGCCAAAAGAATAGAAAATATCTTAAGTTTGGAAAAAGAAGCAAGTTGATTGACTATGATATTTATGAAATAAACTCTGCTCTAATGGCTCAAGTTGCTGAGTAACCAGATCTGAGTATGTACCCCATATGCAAAATTGTGTTAAAAGTAGCGAGAGTTATGAGAAATGCTGCAGCAAACAAAAAAAAAATCCTCTGACTAAGGCATTGAGTAGCCAGGTCTGTTCATGAGCCCCATGTTAAGCCTTGAGCAAAAGATACCTCTAGATAAGATTATGCTGCGAATATTGCTGCAGCAACTCTGATCTGGGCATGGTTTGAGTAATTGGGTGTCATCATTACAAGTGATTAACATTCACATGAAAGATAAATATTACAGTGAATAGGTTGATTACTCCCCAGTTTATCAATGTTAAAAAAAACATCACATTTTGAGTATGTGAAATTTATGCTACCCCATTTATGAATGAAGTGTTATCACTACTGAAATTCATGCAGTCCTTTGGTGATGTTACAACATATCTGGAATTCAATCAAAAGAAGCACACACACACTCTGGACAGAAAGAAGCTTAAGTCTAGAACTGATTTACTATGGTCATTTTGTATGATTGTGATTGTGATCTAAAGGTAGAAGAATCCTTGCAAATTTGATAAAAAAGCTAAAGTTGTGTGTATGATTGTTTGCGAGAAGTGTTAGTATGTGTCATTACTTGAGGGCAAGTAATGGTTTAAGTTTGGGGGTGTGATAACTCTAGGAAATGAGAGTTATTAGATCAATTCTAGACTTTAATCGAGACCACGTAGAGAACAAATAAGGTGTTTTTACTACATTTTTGTTACATTTTGCATAAACATTCATTTTAGTTGAGTCTTAATAAGTTTTGCTTGAATCAAAGTAATTTGTGCTAAAAACAGGTGCATAATTGTAGGTTCTCAGAAAAGTCTTAATTCATGAGGGGATGCTGAGACATTAGATGAGTAAGAGGAGGAAAGAAGATGGCCTCAAAAGAAGAAAAGCACAATCGAGAATAATTCAGTGTTGTTGCGGATGTTAGAGCAACTCGTGCTGTAGCAATCTAGAAGCAGTGCGGGAGAAAACTTAAGTACGGGTCAGCGCATGTTTCCTAATTTAACGCATGCACGCTCGTGGGCTTTTGTTTACCCTAATTTGTAATATAAAAGGGAGGCATGCACCACATAGAAAGGCGGTAAGGGAATTATCATTAGAATAATTACGAAGGAAAGAAGAAGAAGATCCGAATTAAAGGGTGTTGTTTCGGCAACATTGGAGAATCGTGCAGAATTATTTAGATTTGTCTTTCATCGTGCTCAACTTATATTTATCTTCTTCCTTAAATTGTTTTGATGCATTCCGAGAAAACTATATTTATGTTTATTTTTCTCGTTCATATTATGAACTAAACTTACTTGTAGTTGAGTGACAAATAATTCAATGGGTTCTTGACTGTTCCTATATGTTGTTATGGTACTGCTATGGCATTTTACTCTAGTAGTTTTTCATAAATATAACTGTTATTTCGGTTGACCACCCATTTAATAGTTTCAGTTAAGATAGAGCAGCAAAAGGGCATGTCTTAGCGGATATTATTAGAGTACTACTTGATCTTACATTGAGTTTCCTGGATTAGGTTATCTTAAATCCCATAAGGGCAATACTTGAAGTTAAGATTTGTGACACACTAGACATAGGTGATCACCTTGTAGGGTGGAGAGATTAAAAGTTATAATGTCGTACCATAAATATATCAGTAATTGGTCATTGTTAATAGATTTAGAGGTATGAGACTTCCAATATGCAATAGCTGAGGATGCATATTTATTCTGCCGAGTGCTGCAGCAGTTGCTATAACAACTGATGCTAATTTGATAAACAACAGTCATCCCATAAGGAGAGTTTGATCATTCAACTGCTATAATCTCAATTGAATCATAGATACATTTAACTTAGTTTATTTTGTTACGGTATTATTTTATTTAATTCTTTCACAACCCTCAATTACTTTAGAAATCACTTTACAATTATTTGCTTCGGTCCTAAGTTGATTTGCACCATTGTGATTGCTTTAACACTTTGAGTAGCATCAATCCATGTGGAGACGATCTTGAATACTTATCACTTTATTACTTATTGTGTATACTTGCACATTGGCATTGGTAGTAATTGCTTATTAAAAATAACCAACATATATATATAAATAAATAAATAAAAGAAAAAAAAACAGAAAAAGAAAAAATTTTCCAAGCGAAAAGCCTTGTATTTCCAAAAAGTCTCATATTTTTCAAATATATATATTTTGTTTTTTTCTCTATTACTCTTTCTTTGTTAGCCATGACCCTGGCCTACGTTACGTCTTAATGAAAGTCCTTCTTGATTTTAGAGAATTATAGTCTGAAGTAAAAGTTAGTAATATGGACTAAAAGATATGGTGATGCATAAAAATTGAAATAAATTAGTTTGGCTAATAATTCCCTTGAGTTGAGGTCATTTTATTTATAAGTTGTGGGCATTATTCTTTCATTTTGGTGAGAACGCGTGACATTGGTTTACTATTCTATCAATCTATCACTTCTTAAAGTGACAGTTTTTCTGGGGTTTATTTTCTTTTAAGAAAGTCACTCTTAACCGTGAGGGTTTTGGGGTTTGATGTATCATTCTTATTTTACATGATTTTACTTAACTAATTTGTGTGGGTGTGATTTTATTTACGTTGAAGATAATGCTTATACTTTTATTTGATTATTGTCATTGATCCAATGAAAGAAGTAAACACAATTGTTTTAAAAAAATATTTCAATTTGGTTTTGAAATTTCGCTAAATTTTTATCGCTTAAATTACTAAGGTCTAGCAATAAGCTGGTTGGGGGGTGTGATTAACACTTAAAAATGTACATGTAATAAGAATAAAATTATTATTTTTTCACTTAAAGTGTTGATTAATACGCTAAAAAATTATATGAATGCTCCCCAAACAAAATTTTATGTTAAATTAATTCACAATATGTTAATTTTTATTCTATAAATATTTTTCAGGAATAAAAATAGAATTAGAATTTGAAATGCATCATTGAGTAGATGTAATTAATAAATATTTAAAACGTAAAAATAAATAAATAAATACATAATTGAAAAGTGTGTGTGACCCACTTATCAAGATAAGCAAGTGGCTGCTACCATCCACTTGCTCATCCCTTTAATTAAAAATAATAATAATATAATAATAAATTAAATAAGAATAAAAGAAATGAAGGTGGAGGCATTTGTTGCCTATAAAAGCCGAAGAAAGGGAGTGGAACAGGGGAGCTGAAGCGGAGAGATGGGGGAGAAAGCTGAAGAATTCCTTCTTTCTTTTTTCTTATTTTCTCGTGTAATCAATCATCATGTAATAGGTTTAAAAAATTTGTTAAATAAAAAGAATGTTTTGTTTTCCAATATGAGTGGCTAAATTTTCTAAGCTGAGGTGAAATGTGAAGCTTAAAAATTCAAATTATTGAGTTAATTGCTCTCTGAAGTGAGTCTTAAAGTTTATTTTATTTATTTATATTTTTCTTCCTTACTGGTTTCTTTTATGTCATTTTAATTTATAAATATAAATATCTTCAAATTTATATGGTATTTTGACATAATGTCGACACTTTAATATAGTTGTGGCACATTAGGTACTTAGTCCCATATTTATCACACTAATGGTTAGTTAAAATTAAATAACATAATAATTAACTGGTAAAAGAAATGTAAAATATAAAATTTGAGAGAGTGTTATAACCATAATTTGAAAATTGAGAGTGGATCTCGTAACCTTAGTATATTTTTAGATTGATTCAGATTAATTTCTTTTCCCGTACTAAATTTTCTTAGTTTAATAAATTGACTACTACATTTTAAATTTCTTGTGGTTCGACCCCGGCCTCACCGGGTTATATTATAACTAGACACTCTTATACTTGGGAGTAATAACATTTTTAGGTGTCAATATTCTATTAATTTGCTAATCTATTATTTTACAATTTCAAAAATATGAATTAGCAGCTTCCGGTCTTCCACTTTGTATGCCATCATTATCATTTATCATATTCTATTCTATACAATAAAATTTAAGGTACAAAATGACTCATACCAGGTGGTACATCAAGAGACAAAGATTGGGCATTCAAGACTTTAAGTGCAATGACAAACTGAGCATGTGAATGCGAGCCGTCCAGTTGCAGTTGCGCATCACTCATGAGGCAGTCGCTTGATGACTCGAATAGTGGCGTTTTGGGGAACTTAGATTTTGAATCTACCTGGGTACATGGGTAAGTTTTGTGATTTAGGGAAATAGAAATTGATTGTAATTATTAGGTTTATTTTTTTTTCTATAAGTTTTAATACAGGCAAATCTATAATTAACTAATTTTTTAAAAAAAACTTACCTATGCTGCAACCCGAGTTAGCCCAATCTTAACTTCGCCCCAACTTCTTTATCATCCTTACTGTTAGCTTATATGGTTATAAAATGTTGATTTTGATAATAACAAACCACATGTTTTGGATAAACAAAGAATTACACATTATGTTTTTATAATAAGAAAATAATTTTATGAAATTAGTTGTTTTCAAGTTTATGGTTTAAATTGAAAAATTTTGAGAACTTTAAAATCAACAAGTACTTATTTAAAATTCTGAAAATGGACATATTTGCAAATTTTTATAAATATTTGGGCCATAACAAAATTTTAGAAAGTATTGGGGCAAAACTATATTTTTAGAAAATAATTGTTTCACTGTAGCAAGCGACTAGCCAGATTCAAAAAGCGGCAAACTAGTTATAGACATAAACTCTCTGGAATAAAAGCGGCTAACTGGATTCAGAAAGCGGCAAACTGGATGTGCAAAAATTCAAATCTTTGAATATAACGGTAACATAAAGCGGCAAGTCGAATTCATAAAGCGGCAACCCGGTTATCACCAAAAAGTTAATGACGGCTAGTTTTCGTCTTCAACTATAAAATGGCTCAAATCAAATTCATTTTGATAGATACAACCATTGTTATCATTGAGCATTCCTTTGCAATCTGAGTATAAACTTTGTGTATTCATTCATTCACACACATTGGGCTTTCGTTTGTAATCAAACACATTGTGTAAGAGAAATTTATTTGTAACCATTTTTATAAAATCAAGTTGAGAGATTGCAAGTATTGGAATACACTTGGGTTAAGAGATTGAGGATAATCTCTTATTGTAAAGGTCTATCGACATCTTGCAAGTCAATTGTAAAGAACTTGAAGCCTTGGGAGGCTTGGATAGTGAAATCCTCAAGCCAGGTGAGCTTGAAGGTGTGGACGTAGGCAGAGATTGTTGAACCACGTAAAAATTATTGTGTTTGCTCTCTCTTCCCTTACTATTTTATTATTGTGCTTTATTAAATTTATTATTTTTTATTTTACTAAAGGAATAGATTGAATTGTTGTGTGTTTTGTTTAGCTTAAGTTTTAAAAACCCAATCCACCCCTCTCTTGCGTTGCCTAGTTAGTATTTCACTTACAAGTAGCATTGCTTTCAAAAACAAAAGGACAAAAGGGGATATTATCATTTGTCTACCAAAGTTTTTTTAACATATCAAGTCAGTATCAAAATTTGGTGAAAACTGTATCTTATCACCAAATTTTACACTGTTATCATTTTACCACCAAAACATTAATATAGGAGTTTCATGTTAAAGTCAAAATGTACCATTCAATTGTGTAAGACATATTATCATATGTCCACCAGAAGTTTTCTGACATTTCAATGTAATGCTAAGATTTCTTGAAACCTACATTTTATTGTCTAATATTTAAGTGGTTATCACTTTACCACCAAAACATTAACACAATTAGTAAATCTGGTGGACAAATGATAAATTTCTCTTTAGTAATTTCTTTCTTTTTTAAATAAAAACATCGTCTTTTATGCTCTAGGGGCAAAATTGACTTTTAACTCATATTTCGTTAAATATAGTGGTAAAATGATAAGAACATCAACATTTAGTGTTTTCACCAAATTTTGGTATTGACTTAATATGTCAAAAAAACTTAGGTGGACAAATAATAATATCCCTTTAAAAAAAACAAGTATATTTAGCCACCAATGAACTCCGTTTCAACTCCACCAAGACAAATTTTTGGAGAAAATTTATTATTAATTTAAAATTTAGGACAACTTTATTATTCTGTTAAATTTTAGTAACTCTTACGTAAAGTTGAGGTAAGATAAAGTAGTATTTCTATCAATACTTCTACGAAAAACAATAACTATATAGAAGCAACTTTACTTGTATTCGTTCTCAAAAAAAAAAAAAACTTTACTTATATTCACAACGAAGAAAATAAGTCATAATAATACGCAAATAAACAGATCATTCTTATTTCTCATTGTCATTTGCGCTCCATCAATTAAGAGAAATCATTATTTTAAGAGTTGGCAATTAGGAAGA
The DNA here is from genome assembly GCF_022201045.2 of Citrus sinensis. Classification (NCBI taxonomy): domain Eukaryota; kingdom Viridiplantae; phylum Streptophyta; class Magnoliopsida; order Sapindales; family Rutaceae; genus Citrus; species Citrus sinensis. Next base: position 12,559,885 of record NC_068557.1, on the reverse strand, counting down.
CATTGCCATCAAGTTGGCTCACCTCGACGACAATGGCATGGTCGAATTTAATTCGAGTTGCATTAGTCAAGGCAGCTTGTCCCACAAGAAAGAGAGAGGAAGCCCGAGTATAAGGTCCAAGTGTAAGCCCAATTGTACACTATATTATATAATTTTCTATATTTACTTAGGTCTTTGCTAATTGTTTTATTGGGTTTGACCATAAGCTCTCGTGCTCGAATTCCCTTCTGAAGCAAATTAAATTCACACAGAAAATGAAGTGACTGTCCATTACGGATCAATTTGTTTTAATTACTATTTTACCTATGAAAAAGTTACATTTAATAAATTTTTAAAGATAAATAAATTAAGTAAATAGTTCAAATCATGGAGACCAAAACAGCCGCAAATTATCAATATTTGCTTTAAAATTGGATTCATAAACATGGTAAAGAGATTATAAAGATAAGTTACATTAATGATTAATTTGATGATAAATAACGTTCATTTACTAAATGATTGGGGTATAATTAAACGAGGGGGGTGGGAAGAAGGTAAGGAATACCACCACTCTCTCACCGGTATCTTATTATTATTATTATTTTCACAATGAAGTGCTAAAGTTTTAGTATCGGTTGAAAACTCACTCTTTGTGCACGTAATATGGTTTGAACTCGAATTTACTAAGGATATTTCTCAACTCACTCATATCAACTTTCACTACCAATTAACTAATAGAGTAATAGAATTTTCGCAGCGGCTTGATATGCTACCTATACATAGTTTCTCTATCGATCTGAAGCATAGAGACTTCAGATCTAGGACAAATATCGATATTATCACGCAAAATAAAAATAAAAACAAAAGCAACAAGAATATCATAACTCACCGCCTCTTTATGTAGATTTGAGTGGAGAAAAAAAATCTAAAACGTGGAACTTGAAGGGTGAAGTAGGATTGAAGTTGCAGTAGCTGCTGTCTGAAAGAGAGGAGTTTTCGAGACGAGTCCGAAGAAAAGTAAATTAAAAAAGTTGGAGTTTGTTGGAGATTGATGTATCATTAATTTCTAAATTGGGAAGAGAGAAACATTTGTGTACGTTAATGGTGAATAACAATGATATATGCCAGCTCAAGCTCAATGTCTCAATCGTATGGACACTTAGGGAAAGGGAAAATCATAATAAAGGGATATGCAGTTAGCTCGTATACTAATTAATTTTAACATGCAATTGTCAATGAATAGAGATGGGTGCATATTTTGTTGTTGCTAGCTTAGTATAGGTATCAGATTCTCTCTTGATATTAGTTGTCTATTCACAATTAAATGTAATGTGTTAATTAATTGTTATCAGATAAGAATATAATATCATTTATAACTACATATATATATATAGAACATAATAATAATTAAAGCCTAATTCAAATGTATGCTCTTAATGAAGAGGTTTACTTCTAAGAGTTGAGAAATTTTACTTTCACGCTATAGGATGATGATCATCAGTTGGTTGACTTTACCAACATTATCTCTTGATTTATCACACTAAAGAAAAGAAAAAAAGAAAAATTGTAACCCCTTAGCCTAATGTGCGAAACTAAAGAAAATAAAGGCAACAGCTAGAGAAAGAAATTTAAAGCGGTTATTTTGCATTTACTATTCTTAATTTTTTAGATGTGTATCTAGTTCGAGTCTAAACAATATGTGCCCATATTTGACCCGATATAATCCCTTTCTATTAAATACATAATTATAGAATTTTTGGCAAATGTAAACTTGATTAATTATGAGGCAAATGGTGTGTGACCATTCAGAAAATTTGTTCATGATGTACCATTGAGCATCATCTCAAAGGCATTTTCAATGCTTGACTTCAGCTTGTGGGAATCTATGAAGCCATCTTCTCCTACAACGGCAATCCTTAGCTTTCCCATGTAGCTCACAATGGTCACTGAAAGACTCTGTAAAATGATCAGAATTAAGCATAAGTTCTCACATTTGAACTACGTTTTGCAGAGAAATTAACAAATTTTACCTTTATGCATACCTGAGGTGCACCGGTCACCACGAAATATAAGCCTTTACAAGGATGATTATTCAAAGCCATTTTCTCGACCGGCCCTATCACGTTTGTAATCGTCATACTCGAATTCTTCAGCGTGCTATGGATATATCTTGCTGCTGCCTGAAATGCAAATTATTAATTATAAAGAATTCCTCTAATTGATATATTATTGTTATTATGGCATTAAATAATATGTCTCTCACAGGCCACAGGCTACAACAATTGATATTTTTTTATATTACGTACTTCAGGTCCTCTAAATTTTCTCACAATCTCCAGAAGTCTGCCAGTTAGGTAAGCGCCTAAAGAGTTTTTCTTGACATTCATGATTTGTCGTGCTTTCACGACGAAATCGAGTGGATTTGAAGACCAATCATCAGCCAACTTAGGTATTGATACATGTAGGAAAGCAAAGTAATTGCCCCATGGTGATTTAGCATCAGGTTTAACCATATCCTTCACTGATTCGTAGCTTCGAAAAGCCCTTGTGTTGAGCAACACCAATGTTGTAGAATTTGCTTCGCCTGAGCCCTGCCTCATTTCTTGCATGTATAACCGAGTCCCCAAGAAGATTATTCCGGCAATTACATCATTAACAGTCTGTAATCAAGAAAAATTAATTGAACTCGTTAATGATAATAAAATAGCTAGAAAATAAATTGATTTGTAAAATTCAAAAGTACGTGTGTTCATATCATGTGGAGTGATAAATTCAAAGGACAGCCGACCCTATAAATGTTTTAGCAGATTCAGATGAATTAAATGGATGAAAATTAATTGATTTAGACGCATTCCCTCTTATGTCATAGACCACCCACTATGTCTTTTGAGTTATCTAAATTCAGGATTTGATGTTAACTTTGGTATATTTTCATAATGGACAAGTATTTTATGTGACAGCTCAATTAATTATCAAGAAAACGTGGCAAGAATGGGAACACGATCGAAATCAAAATCATTTAGCTGTTATGAAGATATTGTCTAGCAGCTGACTAGCGACGCATAAATAAGTCTAGATGCGTTATTAAACAAGCCCCACATGATTATGAAGTGAGAGGAAATATTGATTTAGTTCTATAATTAAAAAAAAAATAGCACATAATTTGCTTTCGGTCACAGGTTTTTTTCCTAGGTAAAATTCACCGATTAAAGATGTGGCTACAAAAATAAAATTCAAATTTTAAGATTATTATTGTAATAATTTATCATTATATAGCCTGTAAAAAATGTTTCTGAGAATTCTAAAACAACTTTATTTTTAGAAGGTAGCGTCCCTCTATCTATAAAAAAGTACCATTAATAAATATAGTCCGTAAAGATTAGAAGTGATCAAAGTAAATAATTAACTATACCGCATCAACTTTGGTCTTAATTTGTTTGATTTGATCAAGAGAAAAGGCAGTTGTTGCTACGCTGACCGGCCGGAACTCGATTCCATCATCCCCGGAATATATTGGGGTTCGATCATCTTGAAGCCATGCACTCTTCACAAAGCTCCAACAGAAATCTGATACAGTTTCAGAAACCACACAGAAAGTTTTATACATATTACTGAAAATGTTACTATTATTCCCATCTTTCTTATTCGAGGGGAAACGATTGACTGAAGGAAACGTCAATGGAACAGAAGGATCATCAGCTCTTTGTAGACATGAAAGAAGAGCTCCCATTAGAGAAAATCCATCACCGAGCGAATGATGAAGCTTGAATATCAAGAAACCAGCTGCATGGCTTGTAGGGTATTTGATTATATGAACTTCCCATAAAGGCTGGCTTTGCGGAAACAGTTCCATTCCAATTTCTGAAATATAGTCATCGAAGTACTTATCATACGCTTCTGGTGACAATCCTGAGGGGAAAATGGGAACTTTCACGTGATTTCTGAGCTTCACCTCAACTCTCTTCCATTGCTTTTCTCCATTTTCGTCCACAACCTGTTGTAATATAATTTCTGTTTCATATGTGATAATTCAACAATAGTAATTAAAATCTAATTAAAGTTTAATATTACCATGATAGAGGAGAATCGTGGGTTGATGGGGAGAAAAATATCTTTTAGTAATGAAAAACATTGAGAATCGTCAATTGGAATTTCGGATTCCAGGACGCCAAGAACAGAAAGCGAAAGTGCTGAGCTGTTCAAGTACTGACCACTAGGGCTCACAGGCTCCATTTCCTCTGCTTCCTTGAGCTCCATTTCGGTTGTGTTTCTTGGAATTTCCAATAATCGAGCAACCAATACATTATCATATATTTATATAAATAAACCGCCAGCTAAATGTTATTGACATAATAAAATTAATTATGACGAGAGAAAATAGTGGTTGTGTGTGTATTGAATAACTTTTACCGCCATTTTAATAAAACAAGGACCAAATTATATAAATTAACATAGCCAATATAGTATAATTTGTCTTTTAATTTTTGTAGTTTTCCTTTTCGTCTTTTAATTTCACATGAAAATGAGGGATCTATATATATATTCCAATATAAAAATGGACTCGCATACTAATATAATTTTCACCTTAATAGTTGTTTCAGTTTTGCAAGAAATTATATAATACATTAGGGGCACCGTGTCAATTATACAATAAGTAAATAATGTTATGACATATTTGCATTTAATTCAAAAAACTACCATGAAAATAGTGGTTATATTAAATTCAATTAAACATATCATACATGCATTAGGTGATCGTAGTATCTCTGATGTATTTAGAATTTCTCAAATTTTACAAACGTTTAAAGCTAAATTAAACCAAGTGAAAATCAATAATTAATTAAGCGACAACTTGGACGAAATGTATATTTATGATTTTATGTATGGGGAGACAGAGAAAAAAAAATTGAACCAAAAAAATATTATCCACTAAGTAGTTACGGATTCGTGATGGGCTAGAAGAACCATGCCTAGCTAATAATTATATATTTGAAAATCATCTATATGTGGCAATTTTTTCTGTGAATCGCATTAATGACCTCGATTAATGTTGGTTTTGTTTATGTTCATGTTCACACAGATCTCTTATTAAAATAAACAAATAAATAAAATGTAAAAGTTTGGTTGCACAATCAAACTATGTCAATCGAAGGAGAGGAAGCTAAGCTAGAAGCTCCCCTTTTTTGCAAATTTTCATTCTTCCTTTCATATTTTTTCTTTTTTCTAAAATGGTTTCATCCTTTCAATTTAGTTTTATCATTTTCTTTCTTTTTGTAGAAAGGCAGATATCTGCATAACTCATATCTGAACCTGCTATGTCGATAGATCATATGGTATTAATTTGTTGGGCGCAAGACTAAAGATGCAATAAATAAAAGTAAGCCCATGAATCAATTATTTTGAGCCGAAGTAGGACAATTTGAAAAAAAAAAAAATTCTGAAAACAACAATTCCGGCCCGTTGAAAAATCTCTATTTTTTGTTGGTTCACATAAACCTGAATTTTTTGCGGACACAGTTGAGTCCACGTCCACATTCATTTAGGCGCCGATTATTATTTGGCTCTGATATAACTTCCGATAAATTTCATGTTAGATTTAACGCCTAAGATGGATTAATTTAACGTAAGTAATAAGATAACTTAGAGTTTGTTTATGATTCTTATAAGATAAAATTAGTATTTTATTTTAATCCTAATCATATAAGAGGTAGCTTATCAAATAACTCTAGGAAGTTGATTTGAATTAAACTACATTTATTGTACTATATAAACACTACATGGGTGAGTGATAGCACGTACAATAATAATCATAAGAATCAGAGTAACATCAAAAGAGAGTGAGATAAAAGAAAAAAAGGTTGTGGGTTCTTGCTTCCTGAATTGAGGGGATTTTCTAAGTACATGATTGTCCTCCGATCATCAGTGACATAAACTCGTGACGATCCATTCGTGAAGGAGATTTGCTCATGAAGGTTTTAGTTCCTAGCAATCAATTTCTGGTCGTTGCGATCTGCTCGTGCTAGTTCCTGACTTTCGGAGATTGGAAGGAGCTTATTCTTTGTTCTTACAGATTCGTGACGATTCGTTTCCGCATCAACCAATAAGGTATGGATTTGGTTGAACAAAATAAACTGCATGATTTATTTAGAAAATCGTCATTAGTATCAGAGCCTGTGTAGTTTATGTCTTGATCTTGGGTGCAATATGTATGCTAATATGCCATGTTTTTCCATGAAAATTTGATAAAATCACACATTAATGGTATATGATAATATACATAATGTTAAAGCATGAAATTCAGAACATAATCACGTGAACATACAAGGAGTATATTTGGAACTTTGTTTGATGTAATATGCTCTTGAAGAATGAAAAAATTGAAACCCTGACGTGACTCAAAAGTGTTATTACTCCCAAGTATAAGACTGTCTAATTATAATATAACCTGGTGAGTCTGGGGTCGAACCACAAGTAATTTAAAAATCTAGTTGTCAATTTGTTAAACAAAGAAAATTAATTGCGGGAAAAGAAATTACTAGAAAACAATTTAAAAATATGTTAAGGTTAGGGGATCCACTCTTAGAACTAAAATTTTAATATTCTCTCATTTTTATATTTTGCCTCACTTTTACTAGTTAATTATTATATCATTTAATTCTTGACTAACTATGTGTGTGAATAAGTGTGAATAATACCCAAAATAGTAAAAATAAAAAGATGAGTTTCTAGAGACACTACATTCTATATTCTGCAATTTTCGACTTAAATTTTTATCCAAAGTTAGTCTTTATTACAAAAACTAGTAAAACATCACCAGGACTGAGATATTCCACAATTGTCAACTATTCCCTCCCCCCAATCTGAAGGAGACATTTTCCTCAATGCCTAAAGAAAGGAGTAGAGTTTAGAAGACATCACCTGGCCACTACTGCAAAATATTTACAAACGGAGAGTTAAATCTAATTTACACTTTTTATGAGAGTTACTGCCATCATCATCAATTCCCCAATCTAACGCCAAAGTCATGGGATCTGACTCTGCTTTGTAAGCTTGCAAAAGATCAAGTAACTCGTTAGCAGTAGGAGCACAAATAAAGAGTTTTGCCTCTAAGGGTGGAATGAAATAATTTTTAATTGCATTAAGAAATGTTATTAAGCCATCAAAAAAATTATTAACATTTAACAAACCGATGGGTTTTTGATGAATATTCAAATGGGCCCAAGAAGCAAATGTAATTAGCGCCTCTAAAGTTGCAAGATCTCCTGGCCAGAAAATGAAAGTGTCAGCATGATTTAACATTTCGGATATTCTTTCTTGCATACTTGAAACAACTAACTCTTCTCTAGTTGGTGGGTCTGGTAGACATCCTAAAGGTTTTCAGGCTTTTGGGATAATGCCTAGCACTTGGCTTCCTCGAACAAAAGCAGCTTTAGAGACAAGCTTTGATAACTCTCGGTCACCTTCTCCATATATAAGATGTAGTTTTCACTCTGCTATAGCATGACCAAGATCTATGGCTGCCTGAACGAACTCCTTATACTTTCCATAGCGAAATCCAGAAAGCACACAAATGTTCTTGAGTTGTCTGCTTGAAGTTGCTGCCATTAGAACAATTCTAAAAAGAAACAATTTGTGAGTGCTTGAAAAGGGGCTTCTATTTAAGGATCTTGGTAACAAACACAATGATATACATCTGTAAATGAGGTGGTGTGTTTGTCAAATGACACGTGAAGCTTTTGACTCAATAATTCAAAGGCAAACTGTGAAAAGAAAAAGCAAACAATGATTAGATATAAAATCACACAAAAGACAAAAATAGTAATAATAATACAAAAGATAAAATAAAAACATATTTACTGGTAGTTGTGATTGTGGCTCACGTCTTCCTCTACTTTTACGTCCAGTAACGGCTTGAACGCCCTCTATGGGTCGAGAATAGGTTTCTCATCCAGTTTTCTTATAAACTAGCAAACAAGGTTTTTTAGAGTCAGATTCCCAACACTAAACTATGTACTTTCCTTTTGGAACAACTTCCATAAATTATGAAATTCATGTTGAACATATCCGCTTGGATGTGTCTCAAGAGATCGTAAGATATCATCCAATGATTCTTTACTCATGCCATCCTTAACGAATTTAATTTTATCTTCACAATTTACAGAAACCATTCCTAAAGTTTTATAACGTGGTTTGTTGCAAGCAAGTCTTATATAGTTCGGATATTTAGAGCCAGGTTGCTTAGCTCTTCTTTTCTTAGCAAATGTACTTTTACAAAAACCAGGCATGTAGGAAATAAATAAATTAGAAAACTTACCTACCAGTCAGACCTTTGCTTCAATTAACCAGTGAATGTCAGCAGGAATCCCATTGATCATTAACAAACGCAGTCGTTCACAACGAGCGTTGTAAATCTTCTTAAAAGCATTTTGAGGGAGAGAAGGAAAACGTTGATGCAAATTATGTTGTATTTCTTCCATGCTTGACTTCGATGTTTCAGTTATTGTGGGAAACTAAAAAATACCAACTTAAAAAGTCACGGAGTACCGTTATCCATCATTTATACTAGAGAGTGAATAAACACAAAATGAATCAAATTTGCAAAATCAAATCAAAAGTGAAGAAGAACAACAAAATAAAAAAAAAAGGCACAAGGAATATAACTCACCATCGTCCTTTTATTTAATTTACCTCCAGTTCCAATTGCAGTTCATAAATACCATCTTCTATTTCATTTAATTGTCTTTCTAGATCTTTAACGTGGGATACTAAGTCTGGTGGTTGTAGATCCCAAATAGGATGTGCTTTACAAAATCAGAGTAATTTCCTCAGGTGAAATTTTACATGTGAAAGTTTTGTAAATGTTTGAAAATGATACTTCTCATGGAGGTACTCATGACAAGTACAAAAATTTGGTGAGCTAAAGCACAATTGTCAAACAACACACTTGAACAAGAGATAACGTAATGCACTTCATTCAAGACATAGGGCAAAGAAAAAAAATCAAACAATTCAAACGATAAAGTAACAGTAAAACAAATTCACAAAAAGTTAAAACAAAAAGGCTTAATCAAGATTTGGTGGGTCGCTCAAATTGATTTCGGTGTCTGCTTCACGTGGTTGGTATTCCAGATATGGTTTCAATCTTTGACCATTAACTTTAAATGTGACACCATCTTTTGGATTCTTAATTTCTAGGCTCCATATGGATACACATTTTTTACAACAAATGGACCATTCCACTTTGACTTTAACTTCCCTTGAAACAAATGGAGACGAGAATTATACAGCAACATTTTTTGACCAATTTCAAATGTTTTTCAAAAAATTCTTTTATCATGAAAAAATTTGGTTCTTGCCTTAATAATTCTGGAATTCTCATATGCCTCATTCCTTAATTCCTCAAGTTCATTCAATTGTAATTTTCGCACATTACCAGCATCATCAAGATTTGAATTAAAAACTTTAATGGCCCAAAATGATTTATGTTAAAGTTCAACCGATAAGTGGCAAGATTTTCCATAAACAAGCCGATATGGTGACATTCCTAAAGATGTTTTAAAAGCAGTACGATATGCCCTAAGTGCATCAGTTAGTCGAAGAGACCAATCTTTACGATTTGGATTAACTGTCTTTTCTAAAATTTGTTTTATCTCCCTATTTGCTAATTCAACTTGACCACTTGTTTTAGGGTGATAAGGGGTAGCAACTTTATGTGTAATTCCATATTTCTTCATTAAGGACTCAAATGGCTTATTACAAAAATGCTTACCTCCATCACTGATAATGACTCGAGGTATTCCAAATCTGCTCAAAAGATTTTCTTTTAAAAAGCGGATCACAATCTTGTGATCATTATGCCGATAAGGAATCGCTTGGATCCATTTTGAAACATAATCACCAACAACCAAAATGTATACAAATCCAAATGATGATGGAAAATGGCCCATAAAATCAATTCCCCAACAATCAAATATTTCAATGACAAGGATGAGGTTTCAAGGCATCATGTTTCGCTTTAAAATAGACCATACAATTTGACAATTCTTACACACTTTGCAGAGTGCATGTGAATCTTTGAATAATGTAGGCCAATAAAATCCAGACTGTAATATTTTTGTAGCTGTTGTTTTTGAAGAAAAGTGGCCACCGCATGCTTCAGAATGAAAAAATTGAATGACCCTAGTTACCTCATCGTCTGGTATGCATCTTCGAAAAATTTGATTAGAGCAGTACTTAAACAAGTATGGATCATCCCAGTAAAAGTTTTTCACTTCTGTTAAAAATTTCTTCTTGTCTTGGGAACTCTAGTCACATGGCATTTCACCTGTTGCAAGATAATTAACAATATTAACATACCAAGGCATTTTGTTTATAGAAAATGAAAATTCATTAGGGAAAGAATCATTGATGGGTGTTGTTTCAATTGAAGACTCATTTGTAAGTCTTGAAAGTTGATATGCAACAAAATTTTCAGCGCCCTTTTTGTCCTTCATTGTAAACTTAAATTCTTGAAGTAACAAAATCCATCGTATCAACCTTGGCTTAGCATCTTGTTTCGACATTAAATATCTCACAGCAGCATGATCCGAATAAACAATAGTAGGTGAACTAATTAAATACGAACGAAATTTATCCAGTGCAAATATTACAACAACTAGTTCTTTTTCAGTTGTGGTGTAATTCATTTGTGCACTATTCAAAGTCCTAGAGCAGCACCAATGGCATAATCACTAGCATCACACATTAACTCAAAAGGTAAAGACCAATTAGGGGGTTGCATTATTGGGTCTGATGTCAAAAGAGTAGTTATTTTTTCAAAAATTTGTTGACAATCTTTAGTCATTCAAAAGGTGTGTCTTTTATTATGAGGTTACAAAGTGGTCTAGATATGGCACTAAAGTCTTTTATAAACCTCCTATAAAATCCTGCATGTCCAAAAAAAGAACGGAATTTTCTAATTTTCTTTGGTGAGGGTAATTTTGAAATGACTTCAACTTTGGCTTTGTCAACCTCAATTCCTTTTGAAGACACAACAGGGCCCAAGACAATTCTAGTAGTGGTCATGAAATGACATTTTTTCCAATTTAAAACTAGTCTTTTTTCTTTGCACCTTTTCAAAACTCTTTGTAGATTATCAAGACATGTATCAAAAGAGTTACCAAATACAGTTAAATCATCCATAAAAACCTCTAGATAATTTTCAACCATGCCACTAAAAATGCTTAGCATGCACCTTTGAAATATTGTAGGAGCATTACAAAGTCCAAAAGGCATTCTCCTAAATGCAAATGTTCCAAATAGGCCTATGAATGTGGTTGTTTCCTAGTCTTCTCAGGCTATAGGGATTTGATAATAGCCAGAGTAGCCGTCAAGAAAGCAATAATAGGGATGTCCAATTACTCTCTCAAGAATTTAGTCTAGGAATGAAAGGGGAAAATGGTCTTTTCTAGTAGCATCATTTAATTTTCTATAATCAATGCACATGCGCCAACTAGATGGAATTCGTGTTGGGATTGGTTCACCTTTTTCATTTCTTACAACGGTTATTCCAGATTTCTTTGGTACTACTTATGTTGGACTTACCCATTTACTATCAGAGATAAGATAGATAATTTCTACATCTAGTAGTTTAAGGACCTCATTCTTTATCACTTCTTTCATATGAGGGTTTAGTTTTCTTTGTGGTTGGCAAGTTGTTTGTCATTTTCCTCTAAATGTATTATGTGTGTGCAAATTAAATGATTAATGCCTTTTATGTCTTTTAAGGTCCAATCAAATGCAGTTTTATGCCTTTTTAGTATAGACAGCAACTTACCTTCTTAATCATGGGTAAGTTAGGAAGATAGGCATACTTCAATTCTTCAGATTGATCTCTTCGTTTGGTTCTTCAGGTTGTACCGTATCTTCAAAGTTCGATTGGTCATCGGTATCTGTAGGTACCTGCATAGAATCAAGTGTAGAGCATATGTTAGCAGTATCACAATTTAATTCTTTAATTGATTCAAAAGAACCAGCAAAACAAATTTCCACAAAGTTAGTAAAATTCTCATCCTGAATGTGTTCTTCAATGATTGGCTCGATGAGATCAATCTCTTCATTCTCATTATCATCATTTTCGCGGTGGTGAGGTTGTTTACACATGTTGAACACATTGAGTTCCAATGTCATGTTGCCGAAAGATAAATTCATTACTCTATTTCTGCAATTAATCAAAGCATTATCAATAGCTAAAAATGGTCGACCCAATATAATAGGAATTTGTTTGCATTCATTAACAATTGGTTCCGTTTCCAAAACAATAAAATCCATAGGGTATATGAATTTATCGACTCAGACTAATACATCTTCAATTATTCCTTTTGGAACCTTAATTGATCTATCAGCAAGTAAAAGAGTGATAGACATTGGTTTTACCTCACCAAGATTGAGTTGCTGGTACACTGAGTACAGAAGTAAATTAACACTGGCACCAAGATCAAGTAGAGCGTGTCCAATTTTATGATCCCCAATAATGTAAGAAATAGTTGGACAACTAGGATCCTTTTATTTCAAAGCACTATTGGTTAAGAGAATAAAAATTACCTATACTGCTAGAAAAGCTTTCTTTTGCACTTTATATTTCCTTTTCATCGTGCACAGATCTTTTAGAAATTTATTATAAGAAAGTATTTGTTTAATGGCATCCAGCAGAGAAATATTGACCTTCACTTGTTTAAAAACTTCATAAAATTCTAGATTGTGGTTTGATTTCTTTGGCTTGATTAGTGCTTGAGGAAATTGGGGTACAGGAGGAGAGTTGGTTATTTCGTCATGTGTTAAAGGTTTGACAGACTCTTCCATATTTTCTAAAATTGAATCTTCACTAGTTTCACGAGGGTCCAAAATGTGTTTTTCGACAACTTTACCACCACAAAGGGTTATAACCAAATTGACTTAACTTGACTTATATTTTAGTTTCCTAAATTTCCCATTTGAGGATGTTGTTGACTCTTGGGGTTTGGTTCAGGTTGAGTAGGAAGCTTTCCTCTTTCATGTATGATGAGAGCAGATGTAAGTTTGGAATTAGTTTCTGTCAAATTGGTTAAGGTTTGCATCGTTTTGTTATTGATCGACTCTTATTTTTCAATAAACGAATGCAATGCGTCTTCTAGAGTTTTTCTTGGTGGTGGGACATATGGTGGGTAACTTTGGGGGTTTTGGAAATTTTGACGTGAAGGAACTGGTTGTGAAGGTTATGCATGATTGTCATTTCTCCAACTGAAATTTGGGTGATTTCTCCAACCATAGTTGTGAGTTTGGGAGTATGGATTGAGATTTGGCCTTTAGAAATTATCAACGACATTTACTTGTTCATGCAAACTTTCTCTCAGAGCTGGGAAAGTTGGACAGTCCTGCGTAGAATGGTCAATAGAATCGCAAACATAACATGAAATATTATGAACATACTTTACATGATCATTCTTTTTTTACTCTAATGCTTCGACTTTTCTAGCTAAGGATGCGAATTTGGCTTGAAAGTCATGGTCTTCCCTAAGGATGTGCATGCCTCCACCAGATGAAGATGACTGGGGTTTACTTGATGACTCGTAAGACCCAATTGTATCCCAGTGTTGTTCATTCTCTACTATATAGTCAAGATAATCTAATGCATCTTCAAGACTTTTATCCCTAAACTCACCATTATATATCATTTCAATGACTTGTCTATCTGGGATGTTAATCCCTCGTAGAAATAAGACACTAATCTCCATGTTTCAAAACCATGGTGTGGGCAAATGTTAAGTAATTTTTCAAACCTATCCCAATATTGGTAGAGGGTTTATCCTGATTTTTGAGTGAAGTTGGTGATTTGTCTTTTGAAAGAATTTGTTCTGTGGGGTGGGAAGAATTTTTTCAAAAATTTTGCTTGCATTTCATCCCAAGTTCTAATAGATCCTGACCTAAGATTTTCTAGCCAAGTTTTAGCTTTATCCATTAGTGAGAAAGGAAAAAAGTGAAGCCTGATTATATTCATGCTACAATTTTGATCAGTACATGTGTTACAAACTTCATCAAATTCCCTTAAATGCAAATATGGAAGACTTAAAATCATGAAAAGTAGGAATAAGTTGAATGATACTAGGTTTAAAATTAAAACGTGATGCATCAGGAGGAAAAATTATGCATGATGGTGACCTTGTTCTAGTAGGATGCATGAAGTCTCTAAGGGTTCTAGGCTGTTCATGAAGATTTGCAAGGCTTGGTCATTTTCGTGCTCTAAAAATTTTTCATCTCCTATGTTAGCCATATCTAAGGGTGGTGAAGGTGATCTCCTAATTAATCTGCCACTATTTGTACGAAACCAACGACGCATGCAATGCTAATGATGTGTGGTAAACCAATGATACATAAAATGCTAAATGAAAATTGCAGAAAATAAACTGAAAATTGAATAAGCAAAAATGCGAAAAGAAAATAAACAAACTGAAAATAAATAAAATAAATAAATTAGGCAGTTAAACCAGCCATAAAAGTAAGTAATTAAAAGAAACAATTAACAAAAAATTAGGCGGTATTTTAGAATCAGCCATAAACAAAGAAATTAAAAGAAACAGTTGATGCAGTATTTTAAAACCAGCCATATAATAAAGTATAAAAATTAAACAAATTAATGTACAAGAATAAATAAACTGAAATTAAAATGATGGGCGGTAGAACCGACCATATAAACAAAAAAAATTAATTAGTTAATTAACAAACTGAAATTAAAATGATAGGCGATAGAACCAAGCATATAAATAAAATTTAAATAACAATTCAGGCGGTTGAACTGACCATTTAAAATAAATGCAAAAATTAAATTGCAGAAATTTAAAAAAAAATCGGTTTGAGGATTGATTTTCAAAAGTTTCTGGGCTTAAATGAAGTTTCTCAAAAATTTTATAATAATTCTATGATTATAAAAGAGAGAAGGGAGCTGACTGAAATTTTATGAAATGAATTATTTGAACCAAACAAAGAAATGACGTAAGGGAGGATACAAAACGGAAACAATAATTGACAAAATGAAAAAATAAAATGACACTAAATTTAAGAAATTTTTCGGTAACGGCGCCAAAAACTTGACACTACTCAAAAATATTATTACTCTCAAATATAAGAATGTCTAGTTATAATATAACCCGGTGAGTCCGGGGTCGAACCAAAGGGAATTTAAAAATCTAATTGTTAATTTGTTAAACAAAGAAAATTAATTGCGAGAAAAGAAATTACTAGAAAACAATTTAAAAATATGCTAAAGTTACAGGATCCACTCTCAGTATTCAAACTATAATTTTAATACTCCCTTATTTTTATATTTTGCCTCACTTTTATCAGTTAATTATTATATCATTTAATTATTGACTAACTATGTGTGTGAACAAGCACGGAATCAAGTACTTAATGTGTCGACATTATGTCAAAATACCATACAGATCCAAAGAAAATCGATAAATTAACATGACATAAAAATAACCAGAAAAGAATAAAATAAACTTAAAAACTCACTTGAGAAAGTAATAAATTTAATAGTTTAAAACCTTGAGTTTCACCCTTCACCTTAGCTTAGTAAAATTAGTCACTCATATTGAAAGAAAACAAAACACTCTTTTTATTTGAAAAACTTATGAAATATATTACAAGAAAATTGATTACACAACAAAAGACGAAAAAGATGAAAAATAAATAATTCCTCAGCTTCACTCTCTCAACTCACGTCTCGGCATAGCTACTCTCTCTCGGCTCTACTAGCTTCCGAATGCCTTGCTCCCTACACTTCCTTGCTTTTTATAGGTAAGGAATGCATTATCTTTATTTATTTTATTATTATTATAAAGATATATATTTACATTGAAGAGTGTGCTGGTCAAGAGGCGTGATGGGCTCCTGACCATCACCAACATTATTGCCAATCTCTTTTTTATTTTTTATTTTATTATATATATATATATATATATATATATATATATATATAATTTTATTTTTAATAACATCTCCTCGATTGATAAATTCCAAATTGCTCGAGTTGTCCTTCTTTGTTCCCACTTCCAATTCTAATTCCATCTTTATTCCTGAAAAATATTTACAAGATGAAAATTAACATATTGCGAATTGATTTAACATAAAAATATATTTGGGGAGTATTAAAATAATTTAGAAATAATGAGTTCATTAATCGACACAATAAGTGAAAAACTAATAATTTTATCCTTATTAAATGTACACATTTTACTATCAATCAAACCCTAAGTTATATCATTGGAAAGATCTTTTAATTATCTTCGCAATGGTATATCATATGCTTGATTTGGACTTGTAAATTGAGAGAATGAAGCGCTTGAAGTTCTAGTTCGAAATCTGGAATTTTTGTTCAATTTGAAGAAGATGAACAGTGTTACATTCGCTGTCCCAATCTCGAGCATGGCGTGTGACATTCACCCCCTCAATAAAACAAAAATCTAAGACCAGATTTGAATTCAGGACATGAAAAAAGGGTGGAAGGTCAGAAATTTAGGATCGGAAAATGGTTGGAATCCGGCTCGTGTATGAGGAGAGTGAGACTAAAAACGACTTGACTCTAAACCGGACTAGATTGTGTGAACCAAGCTGCATGAACTGAACCCGGTTGGACCACACGTTAGCGCAAGTCAGCGTACCAAGCGTGGCCGCATTGACCCACGCGTGGCGGTGGTGCATCTAACGCACGCGCCGTCTTTTCGACTTCCGATTGTGGCTCTGTTTGTGGCGGCCGAATAAGAATTTAATTTCCTATTTTTCTACATTTTAAATATTTTTTGCCTCAGTTTTAATTTAATTTATTTTTAATTTTTTGACATGCTTGAATTTATGAATAAAAATAGTTTTATTGTTATTAAATTCACATAATATGCATCTTACATGTAAGAATGTTATATTCCAGTGGAAGGAAATATAAAATACTTAAAATATTAAGGGGATTATTTAAGTCTGGCGTAGTAATGTGAATTTATGCATGTCTAGGAAAATTATGCCAAAAAGACGATAAGAGTCTAAGGAAACAAAGTACTTAAGTGGGACAATCCTGTCCCCACCTCTTTCCTGGGAATTTTCCTGGTGTTTATTCACGTGAAGAGACGCATGAAGGCTTTTTTATCCCTTAAAACTAAAATAAGTGTTCTATTATTAAAATACTAAAAAAGATTAAATAATAATAGAATTAAGATTTTGCGCAAAAGGACTAAATGATGATAATTTAATCATTTGGAGAGGATGATGATTAGGAGCTTCGATGACTTTTCGATTCTAATCCTTATGTTAAATAATCATGTTTGGGTCTTGTGTTTATGGAAAAATTAAATATGTGTAAGAATCACACCAATTATTGTTTGTTTTGTGGCTATAAGAAATGGCATCTTCAAAGAATATTGTGGCCGAATTGAACAAAGGAGAAAATTTGAATTGTGACAATTATAACATTTGGCACCGAAAGGTTCAACATGTTCTTGAGGAGCAAGAGACTCTTGAGACTCTCCATAACACCATCAAGTTTGACTCTTTCAGAAAGCGCCTAGAAAAGAGCGTGAGGTAGAATTTAAGGGAGATGTCAAACATGATACGTGAGTTGAAAAATGCTGGACATGTACTGATTGATAAGCAACAGGTTCAGGCAGTCATACGATCGCTTCCTGACAATTAGGAACATATCAGATTTAATATGACCCATAACGATTGCATTAAGACATTTAATGATATTAAGCGTCATTTGGAACTAGAAGATGATCGCCTAGAGGTTGCTAAAACTTCTAGTCAACTCTATATGGCTAACTCTAATCCGCAAAAAGCTTCAAGCTTCAAGCGCAAAAGAGGAAGCAATATTTTCCAAAGGGAAAAGAGAAATGTGCCAGCTCAAGGGAAGCCTAATAATGGAAAGTGCATGAGAGGAAAGCGCACTGGACAAAAGAAAGACAAGACTAAAATGAATTGTTTCAATTGTGGAAAACTGGGCTACTTCGCTCGTGAATGCACTGAGCCGAAAAAGGTACAATTCATCTCCACAAATTTATGTTGTAACTATGTGCCAAGTTCTATTTTTCTAACTAAATCTCGTCCTTTATGAACTGCAGACCCAGGAGCAACAAACCACATAGCCAGAGAGCATGGAGCGTTTGTGGAGTATCGTTGGATTAGTTAAGGAACAAAATGGATAGAGGTGGGTAACAACTCAAGATTTGAAGCTAAAAGAATTGGCACTTGCAAGTTAGAGTTGCGTGGTGGCCGAATACTTTATCTCCATGATGTTCTTTATGCTCTAGACACCCAACAAAACTTAGTCTCTGTTTAAAGATCGTTCTTAATTCAACTCTAGTTGCTATTGGTCATTTATTAAATGGTTTTATTGTTTTGAATACTAATTATAATCATTCTAATAATAGTTGTTTTTTAATAAATTTTCTTCCAATGTGGATGTGAATACTTGGCATGCTAGATTATGACATATAGGGCAAGAAAGAATGAATAGATTAGCTAGAGAAGGCCTATTAGGCTCACTCGCTAATATTGACTTGCCCATTTGTGAAAGTTGTCTAATTGGAACAGCAACTAGAAAGCCATTTGGTAAAGCTACTAGAGCTGATAGTCCATTCTGACATCTGTAGACCAATTAGTGTGAGGGCTAGACATGGAGCCACGCACTTCGTCACATTCATTGATGACTATTCACGTTTTGGTCATGTTTATTTGATTTCTCATAAATTTGAAGCATTAGATTGCTTTATATCATACTTGAATCTAGTAGAGAATCAATTAGACAAAAAGATCAAAGTCCTAAGAACAGACCGGGGACGTGAATACCTTTCAAAGCAGTTCAAGAAACTATGCAATGATAAATGTATCGAGAGACATTTAACTATTCCAAGGACTCCACAACAAAATGGTGTTGCAGAAAGAAGAAATAGAACATTACCCGAGATGATTAGGTCTATGATGGCACAAGAAAAACTACCAATTTCTTACTGGGGGGATGCATTGTTGACTGCCACTTATGTACTTAATCGAGTTCCGAATAAGTCAGTAAGTTCCACTCCATATGAGCTATGGACACATAGAAAACCTAATCTAACTCATTTTCGTCCCTGGGGGTCTGCAGCGTATGTTCATAACCTATCTCATAAACATGGGAAATTGGGTCCAAGAAGAAAGAAATGTATCTTTATAAGATACCCATAACACTCCAAAGGGTATGTGTTCATAGGTGATCATGATGATGGAACTATAACTGAGATAGAATCACGAGATGACACATTTTTGGAAAATGAATTCCTTAGCATTTTAGAGGTCAACAATGACGTTCATCTCTGTGAGTTGAATGATTCAGAGATTAATGGCACTTCTGATTTGAAAATTGAGAGAAACCTAGATATGTTTGGGAATTCTAATTCTAGTGGGAGTCAATCACAAAATGAGTTTACTCTACATGATAACTCAATTTGAAGAAGTAATCGTACACCCATCCCACGTTGCCATTTTGAGATTGAGGGGGAGGCGTTTATGATTTCTTCACATGATGGTGATGATCCAAGGACTTATAGTAAGGCTATCCCATCATCAGCTAAGGAATTGTGGATTAAAGCAATGGATGAAGAAATGGAGTCAATGAGATCAAACCATGTCTGGGACTTGGTTGATCTACTGCCCAACCATAAGGCCATTGGAAACAAATGGGTTTTACGTGTTAAACAAAAAGTGGATGGCACAATTGAAAGATACTAAAGAGTATAGGCTATGAGGAAATTTTTTCCCCAGTGGTAAGGTTTGCCTCTATAAGATTAATTCTAGCCATCGTTGCACATATGGACCTTGAATTACATGAAATGGATGTTAAAATAACTTTTCTCAATGGAGAGCTAGAGGAGGAAATTTATATGGAACAACTAGAGGGCTATATAACCAATCACCAAGAGCGCAAAGTTTGCAAGCTCAAAAGTCTATATATGGGCTAAAACAATCCTCAAACAATGGTATCTTAGGTTTCATGAATCTGTGATGACTTATGGATTCTCAATGACTGAAGAAGATTATTGTGTATACATTAAAAGGTTAGAGGGTAACTTTTTCATCTTATCATTATATGTGGACGATATATTGTTGGCTGGAAATAATATAGAGTTTGTTTAAACCATCAAGGAATGGTTATTTTCAAACTTTGAAATGAAAGATATGGGCGAAACATCTTATTCTTGGGAGTTAAAATCCATAAGGATCGTTCTAGAAAACTTCCAGCTTTATCACAAAAGTCTTATATTAGAAGAATTCTTGAAAAAAACTAAATGGATAAATGTAAACCTATTGATACTCCCATCTCTAAAGGATAGGCTCTTAGCCTTGAAATGTGTCCAAAGACTTCAAAGAAATGAAATGAAACGGCACGAGTTCCATACTCCAATGCTGTTGGAAGCTCATGCATGCTATGATGTGTACAAGGCCAGATATTTGTTATGATGTAGGGTTGGTAAGCAGATACCAATCAAATCCTGGGCGCAAACACTGGAATGTTGTCAAAAGGATTTTAGTATATTTGAAAGGCATTGTTGATTATTCTTTATGTTATCAAGGAGGTGATTTACGCTTAATTGGATACACAGACACCGATTGGGGAGGCGATCTTGAGGATCGCAAATCAACCTTAGGATACGTATTTCTCCTTAGTCGCGGTTCGATCTCATGGAGTAGCAAGAAGCATGCACGACTCTGTCGACCATGGAAGCAAAATATGTAGCATGTTCAGTCACAGTACAAGAGGCTGGTTGGCTTAGACGCTTTTTAAATGATCTCGAGATCGTTACTGGTCTTCGTCGGCCAGTAACCACATATTATGATAACGAAGCAACTATATCCTTTACCAAGGATGCAAAATACCACAGCAAGTCTAAACACATAGAGACAAAGTACAATTTTGTGAGAGATATTGTGGCGAAAAAGGAAGTATTGAGATGCAACACATATTTACAGACTTCATGGTTGTAGATCCATTCACTAAAGCCATGACACGAGATGTTTTTATTGCACATACGCGATCATTAGGATTGCGCGTATTATAAAAGTTATACTTAATAAACTCTTTATGCAATAAAATTATTTTAATTTATTCTCATAAGATATTGATTGGCATGATTACACATGTATGATTATTAAAAGATATGTCCTTAGGTTATGACCGGCTTTCTTATACAAACGGTCACAAGATTAAGAAAAAGTACTGGATACGTTCTCATGGAGCTTATATCTTGAAAATGTCGCCTTGACTGCGTCAAGATGAAGAACCTGATTAAGCCAGATATGAGTTCATTTGGTGCCTTATGAAGGCAAGCTTATTGAGACTCAAATTGGGCGCTCGAATAAGCGATTGATTTAAGATCTGTACAGTGAATAGCCAGACATATGCTCTTGCACAAAGAGAATTCACTGTAACACATGATTTATACCATTCGTGCTTTTGTGACCAAAAGGAAAATGAGTGAATGAATCCCTGATCCCTCATTGTGTAAGTTCCTTCGAGGTATAAAAAAGACCTTACTAGTTTCCTTAGTTAACATCGACTATATCTTAAAGGGAAAGATTGGTGATAGATATTTTAGCATGTTTTTTCTATGCTATGATGTTATTCGGTCTATGAAACATGTCTAAGAAAGCAGCCAACCTAGAACTAAAAGGTATGAGTAGAATGTGAAGATTTATTCTCTTTACATCTGACTTATGCATTCACCGGTCGACCAGTTGTAAAATCTATATAGAGATTAATACAATTGTGAATACATAGAGTGCACAGCGTCAAACATAATTTTTGCTGAGGGATTAAATATGTTTGTACCGATGTAAAGGATAATGAAATCTAGGAAATGTAATGAACAAGTTATTTGAATCTCTTGCAAAAAGTGCAATTGAGTTCTTTTGCTCTCTAAGCTCCAATTTATGTTGTTCATGGGTCACACGTTGCATTTGCCCGTATGATACTACGGTTTTGGCTTTATGCCCAAAACCCTACTCTCGTTGCTCTGGTTACTCAATCATCCCATCACGTTCGAGTGGGAGTGTTAGATTTAACGCCCATGATGGGATGGATTAATCTAACGTAAGTGATAAGATAAACTTAGAGTTTGTCTAGGATTCTTATAAGATAAAATTAGTATTTTATCTTTATCTTAATCACATAAGATGTACCTTATCAAATAACTCTAGAAAGTTGATTTGAATTAAACTACACTTATTGTACTATATAAACACTACATGGGTGAGTGATAAGACATAAAATAATAATCATAAGAATCAGAGCAACATTAAAAGAGAGTGAGAAAAAAGGGAAAAAGGCAGTGGGCTCTTTCTTCATGAATTGAGAGAATTTTCCAAATACGCGATTGTCCTTCGATCATGAGCGACATAAACTCGTGACGATCCGCTCGTGAAGGAGATTTGGTCGTGATAGTTCCAGTTCCTAGCAATCAATTCCTGGTCGTTGCGATCTACTCGTGCTAGTTCCTGACTTTTGGTGATTGGAGGGAGCTTATTCTTTGTTCTTGCAGATTCGTGACGATTCATTTCCGCATCAACCAATAAGTTATGGATTTGGTTGAACAAAATAAATTACATGATTTATTTAGAAAAAAACATCATTTCATATTACCCATGCTGAATTTATTATTTTTTACGTCTTTCTCATTTTTTGAAAATCTCAAGTTTCCTCTATTTTCCTTAAAAAAATAACAAAAAAAATGAAGGTTTATCTTTTTAATAAAAATTGGATAAATTGATATTTTCGAAAATAAAGAGAGCTATTCAAAGATAATTGATTCACGAGCAGATAATTTGAAATTAATCCTATAACTTATTATGGAGGTAAAATTGAATTGATCTTATTGTGCAACACAATTGAGTCAACATCACTTTTCATCTATTATGATTTGACCTTGATGCCCACTTGTTTGGAGAAGTGGGGGAGCAAGGAGAAAGGATGACATTCATTAATCGTATAGTAGAATAGAATAATAGGTAATTTTACAAGTTATAGAAGTAACCATCTAATAAATTAGGATCACAATAATAGTTGGGACGAAAATATTGGGTTATGAATTACAATTCTTTTTTGCGTACTCGTTTAGTTTGTCAAAATTAAAAGTCAAGAATCTCATTCATACAAATAGGGTACGAAATTTGATTGTTGTAAGGCTAAATTAAAAAGAATTTGAAGCTTTTCTGTTGCACATTTAGAAACGTGTAGATGATTGACCGATCTTTGCTAATGATTGGAACTATATAAGTGGATAAAGCCTACTCTGATTGTAGATGACGATTTAAAAAGTTTGAAGGTCTCATTGGAGCTCTTGTATGTTATATACATATAGGACATATATTGATGGAATTTAAAAGGTTTTAAAACTCTATTTAATTAATTTGTTTTTTTCCTTGTGAAGGTTCTAGATTTTTACCTTCATACGTATTTGTAGCTTGTGGAGAACTTATAGTGAGCTAAATGGCCTTGAGTCCAGTAGGTTGAATACCTGAAAAAGGCACTCTGACACTCAAATTAGTATTTGATTTTGATTAAAGAAAGAAGAAAGGAGAAAATAATGGGTTTTCTTTCTCTAAAATGAACAATGTTCTTCAGGGGCTAAGAGATCCTTTTCTTATAAAGGTAGTCCCTATTTATAGATGATAAGTGACATGATTTTGGGGTTTTCCTTGAGCTTTCTTACTAATGAAACGTGTCACCCATCATTATTGTACACATGGATGTCAATTTGATTGTAGCAAAAGAAACATATTTATTCCGTACCTACGTATTTCCTTACTTTTATGACTTTGAGTGTGGTTTCTTCAAACCATAGAATTTGAAATCAGAATGAGTTTTCTCCTCTTATCATTTGCATAAGTTCCTAGAGAATTTTATTTTGAATGCTATACCCTAGGAATAGATTGGACGTTATTTTCCCACAAAGAAAGGATGGAGACGTGGCATAGTTTGGTGTTATCACAATATGGAACGTACACTATTCCCATCACAAGTGTGTTTTCTTTAGAAATTACTTTGATTGGAAAGTACTTACTTTCGTTTGACTAGCCCGTGGCCTTTTTGAAAGAAGTAACTATGGCCATGGGCATCTGAATGTATTTCAAGAGGAATTTTATTAGTGAATTTTTCTCTTAGTTGACTTAGGAAAAAGTGAATTTTTCTCTTAGTTGACTTAAAGTTCTTAGAGGAAATGGTAGTCATTATTTTAACTTTTCCCCTGAACTGGAGGTCTAAGATGAATTGTGGATTGTTCTTTAAAGCGATGTAATTGAATCCATTGAATTTTTCCTTTAAATTGAAGCTCCCAGAGGGAACGTCTATTTCCTCAATTTTTTTTTTATTTAAACCAAAGTTCTAAAGGGAAAAGCAAATTCTTCCTAGGCATTCCAGCTAGTTCAGGATGGTTGGTAAAAATTTTTGTTTGCAATCTAGAATTTCGGCAAGTGAATATTTTTTGTTGTAGTTTAGGTTGGCCAATTTTTATCTTGCCTTGTATAGGATTGGTCGCTGTTAGCCTAAAAGGCTACACATAATGTAATTTTGATGATAACAAACATGTGTCTTAAGTAATTTAATAAATATTGTATTTCACAATTTCACTAGTTTTTTAAGGGTAATATTTATGCAAGTGAAATCAAGTTGAAGACACTCAACGGACAACAGCGAAATCAAGAATAAAATTTAGAGCTCAACGGACAAATTATTACGATAAATTCTTGTAAAGCCAGTATGATTTAATTGATACATGATTTAGCATTTGAGAAGTTCAAGAGATTAATTTAAATAATTACTTTTCATAAACTAAATGGTTTTATTTTTATAAGGTAAAGTATTTTGTGGATTTGAGTAATTTGGACTTAAATGAAAAGTTTTGAAATTTGTGATTTTAATAAGTATTATTTTGAATTTCGGAGTTGGACCATTTTGTAAATATTTGAAATGTTCTGGGCTATACTATAATTTATGAACATTTTGGACTAAAGTGAAAGGTTTTGAGAACTTTGAAAAATATGGGTATTTTGTTAAATTTTGAAAAGGACCTCTTTGAGAAATAATAATATACTTGGGGCCATATCATAATTTTAGAAAGTTTTGGATTGACAATCATTATTAGAAAATTCTGAAATTGGACCTATTTGTAAAGTTTTATAACATTTTGGGTCATAATATAATTATAGAAAGTTTTGGGTCAAAGTATAATTTTAGTTAACAGTGTATCAAAAATAACAAAATTCAAAAATAACAATAAATATCAATGTTACAAGCGGCTAGCCGGATAAATCAAGCGGCTAACTACTTGGTTGTTGGAATTTGCCAATAACGGCTAGTTTTCGGGCTCTAACTATAAAAACTCAACTCCAATTTCATTTTAAGAACCAATGCAAGCATAAACAAAATCATATAACATATATTGAGCTTCTAAATCGCAAATCATCATAGATTGAATCATTATTGTACTATTATTTGCATATTCACTCTTAAAGAGAGTTTTTGTTGTAATCTTTTTTTTCTCATCAAATTTGTGAGTTTATAAGTGTGAGAAACACTTGTGTAAAGAGATTAGCTGTTCTTGGCTCAGCTTGGCTTACTTTTGTAGCCTTAGCTTTTGTTTACCTAAGTTTTTCATTAATTTTTACTTGCTTTTGTTGGCATTGGTTGTTCCTGGCTCAGCTTGCTTTTGTGGCCTTGGCTTTTTTTTTCTTAGTTATTAATTGCTTTGATTTTTTCTTAGTCTTTGTTTACTTTATTGGGTGTTGGCATTTTTAATTTTTTTGGCCATGGCTTGCTTTTGTGGCTTTGGCTTTTGTTTGCCTCGATTTTCCCTTAGCCCTTACTTTTTCTTAGCATTTTGTTTGTTTTGTTGGGTATTGGCTTTTGGCTTGGCTCGCTCTAGTGACCTTAGCTTTTGTTTGCCTTAATTTTCTCTTAACCTTTTTTTTTTAACTAAGTCTTTATTTGCCTTGTTGGGCATTGGTGTTTGGCTTGTCTTGCTATTGTGGCCTTGGCTTTTATTTGTCTCGGTTTTCTTTTGCCTTTGTTTGCCATGTTGGGCATTGGCTTTTTCTTTGCTTGGCGTGCTCTTCTTCCCTTGGCTTTTGTTTATCTAGATTTTTCTTTAACCTTTATTTGTCTTATTGGGCATTGGCTTTTTCTTTATGTCTTGGCATGCTCTTTTTGTCTTGACTTTTGTTTGCATAGATTCTTTTTTAACCTTTGTTTGCCTTACTGGGCGTTGGAGTTTTCTTGACCTGGTTTGCTTTTGTAGCCTTAGCTTTTGTTTGCCTAGGTTTTTCTTTAACCTTCATTTGTCTTACTATGTATTGGCCTTTTCTTGGCTTGGTTTGCTCTTGTGGCCTTACCTTTTGTTTGCCTTAGTTTTCCCTTAGCCTTTATTTCTCTTTGGCATTTGTGTTGCCTTGTTGGGCGTTGGCCTTTTCTTGGCTTTCCTTGAATGCCTTTAGAGTTCTGGATGTTTGTTGCCTTGAAGATCATGGGTAAGTTAATTAATGTAGCTTCTGATTCCGAATATCTATTATTCTCAATTTTTCTTTTAGTTTTGGAGGTAGGTTTTGCTTCCTCATATCTTTTTCAATTCTAGGCAAATCCATTCTTAAACTTTGAGGTTGTGCACATTTGAAAACTTGTGCAAGTTTCTTTTTTTAATTGCATTATTCTGATTATGATGATTTAGTGATTAGAATTTCAATCATCTAGGAACTTTGCTTGCGAAATTTTTCTCTAAAGAATTGGGGTTCTTACAAACTTGAATAGTATTATCCAGTAATATTGTTTGTGGAAGTTTTCCTTATAGAATATGGGTAGCCTTAAGCTTTTGATATTGAATACTTAATAAGATATTACTTCGTCCTCAAACTAGTAACAATCAGGCTGTTGTTACTAATGTTTAAAGGTAACAATCATGGAACTTCTCCTCTTTGTTGGTATAGGGAAAGATGAACAATTCTACGAAAGATCATTATTAGGAAACTTTTCTTCCTTCTTAGTGCACAAAAGGTAAACATTTTTAGAGGAATATTATTAGGGGACTTTTCCTCTTTATTGGATTAAAAAGAAGTGACTTATTCTATACAAATATTATTGTGGAACTTTTCCTACTTCTTGGCCTAGGAAATATTTTTTTTTCTTTGTAGGCTTAGGAATAGTGATCTATTCTAGAGGATTATTATTACGAAACTTATCCTTCTTATTGGCGGCCTAGGGAAGTGTTTCCTGCTTATTGGTGTAAAAACAAAAAATGAATTTTTTTTGAAAAACTATTGTTATGAAACTTTTCCACCTTATTAGTGGAAGGAAAAAATGAAGTATTCCGGAAGAATATTATTTGGGAACTTTTGTTCCTTATTGCTTAGGAAAATATTTTCTCTTTGTTGACTTAAGGAAGTTTTTCCTCTTTATTGGCCTAGAGAATTTTTTTCCTTCTTCTTAGCATATAGAAATGTGAGCTATTCTAAAAGAATATTATTACAGAACTTGTTATCCTTGTTGGCCTAGGAATGTTTTTTCTCTGTGTTGACCTAGGAAATTTTTTTCCTTGGTATAGGGAAAAGTAGCCTACTTTGGAAGAATATTATTATAAAAAAATTTTCTCCTTATTAACCTAGGGAAGTTTTTTCTCCTTGATATAAGGAAAAATGACATATTCTAGAGGAATATTATTACGAAAATTTCCTCCTTGCTGGCTTAGGGAATTTTTTCCTCCTTGTTAGCATAAAGAAAAGTAAACTCTTTTATAGGAATATTACTAAGGAACTTTTGCTCGTTATTGGCTTAGGGAACTTTTTCCTCCTTGTTGGCCTAGGAAATTCCTTTTTCCTCAGTAGCATAAGGAAAAGTGAACAATTCCTAGAAAGAATATTGTTAAGAAATGTTTCCTTATTAGTGTAAGGAAAAATAAATAGTTCCAGAGAATTTTATTGTGGAACTTTTCATCGTTATTTGCATAGGAAAAAGTGAGCATTTCTGGAGGAATATTGATAGAAAACTTTTTCTCCTTGTTGGCTTAGGGAAGTTTTTCTTCTTTGTTGGCCTAGTGAATTTTTTTCCCTCATTAGCATAGGGATAAGTGAACTTTTCTAGAGAAATATTACAAGAAAACTTTCCTCCCTATTGGCCTAGGGAAGTTTTTTCTCATTAGCATAAGGAAAAGTGAACTTTTCTAAAGGAAAATTACTAAGGGACTTTTCCTCCTTGTTGGCCTAGTGTAGTTTTTCCTTTTTGTTGGCCTAAGAAAATTTTTCCTCTTGTTAGCATAAGGAAAAGAGAGTTATTCTAGAGGAGTTTTATTAGGAAAGTTTTTCCTCCTTTTTGGAGCAAAGAAAAGTGAACAATTTCACTAAACTTTTCCTCTGAAATAGAGTACTCGGCAGAAGTCAACTTTTCCCTTAATATAAGAAGGACGTAGATTTTTCTTTTGAATTAATGCTCTAGGAGGAAATCTAATTTTCCCTCGATGTATGAAAGAATATTAATTGTTCTAGAAACCTTTCTTTGAGCTAAAGTTTTAGGGAAAATCTACTTTATCCACAACACAAGAGGGAATATTCCTTATTTTTGGAACTTTTTCCTTTGAACTAAGGTTTTAGGGGTAAATGTATAGGGAATATTTCTTGTTCTTTGAACTTTTACCTTGAATGAGGTTCTATGAGAAAATCTAATTTACCATTGGCATAACAAGGAATATTAATTATTCTTAAAATTTTTCTCTTGAATTGAAGTTCTAGTGGAAAATTTAATTTACTCTCAACATAAAAAGGGGATATTAATTTTTCTTAGAACTTTTCCCTTAAACTAAAGTTCTTGTACCAAATATAATTTACCCTTGGCACAAGAGAGGATATTAATTGTTCTTATAACTTTTTTCCTCGAAATAAAGTTCTAGTGGGAAATCTATTTTTCCCTCAACATAAGGATGGATATTAATTGTTTTTAGTACTTTTCCCTTGAAATGAAGTTCTAAGGGAAATCTACTTTACCCTCAATATAAGAGGAAATATTTATTGTTCTTAGAACTTTTCTCTTGAACTGAAGTTCGAGGGGAAGTCTACTTTACCATCGACATTAGAGGGAATATTTCTTGTTGTTAGAATTTTTCCTATGAATTGAAGTTCTAGCGGGAAAGAAAATATTCCATAGGTAATTTGGTCAGTTCTAAAATGGATTTTTATATTTTTGGAAACATATATGACAATGTATAAGATGATCATGAACACTCATGAAACAATGATGAATATGGATTCTCGTGAGATGCAAGATATGAATCTTTATGCATGCAAATGCTCATTAGTGCAATGCATGAGTCTTTTGAGAATATGAAATAGTTTTTAAATTTTATGATCAATCATTCGAGTACATGAGTTGTACATTATCAATTGGATCAATATTTTCAAGAGTTGACATCATTCATATTGTCGTAATAGCTAAAATGTAATGTTCTTCGTCTCCATGCTATCAATCTAAATAAGCATTTTTATTAATCTGGAATGTCATTCAAATGGAATTTAGCTTTTTCCCTAGGGCAGCTATCATGGCATCATTTTCTGTGGAAGCCACATGGAATTTTTTTCAGGAGTCTCCTTAAGATCTTTTGAATTCCCTTCTGTAGGTGATCTCATAACCTTTGTTCTCTATTATTATCAGTCCTTATATGCCTTCTTGCGTTTGTTTGCGTGAGTTCTGACCTTTATTTTAGTGGGCCAATTTGTCTTTCCATCTGTTCTTTCCATTCTAATAAGGAATAATCTAGAATAATTCACAAATCTAAATCAACTAATTGTTCCTGGATAGCAACTGCTTGGTTTTCTATAGCTACTCTTTTGATTGTTGCTCAAGGGCAAGCAATTTTGCCTTCAATTTTTGTTTTACCTTCTTTATCTCCTCTATTTATTTGGAGGTCTTGTGTTAAGACATCACTGGTTTGCACATTTCATTCCTCAATAAATTTCTCTAAAATATCATGTTCTGAATATTTTTCAATAGGTATTTCACTTGAGAAAACTGGAGGAAATTTATTTTGGATAAGCCTAACCACCGACTACTTTTTTTTTGTGCATTTAACTATGTTTTCCCTCTATTAGCCTCTCATTCTGTTTATTTTGAACAGTATTTAAAAATGGCTAAAGTTTACATAGGGAACTTTAGAGAGGCAGAATCTTTTGGTTGGTTGTACATTTGAACAATTTTCATCTCCCCTACTTTTTGATTGTTTGGAGAGAATTGTGTTAAAACACTTTTGAATTCTCCAAAATTATTCTATGGGTATATGATCTAGGCTTAAAAAACCTTTTGCTTAGTCTCTTTTCTCGTTATGGAGAAGGCGAAACAACAGTATATTTAACAAGATAGATAAATAAATAAGTAAAGGGGAATAAGTAGTTTCCATTCCTCACATAATCAACATCTAACATTATAAAATTTACAAAAATAAAAGCGTAAATGCAGAAATGTAAAGGTTATATTCGTAAAGATAATTGTTAGTTCAATAATATTTAAAAAAAAATAGATTAATCCACATTGGCATAATACTTTTTTGTATATTCCCCATCAGGAGGTGAATATTTGGGTTTCCGATTGCCTCACTCGTGGATAAGTCAAGTAAAATCAGAAATGACATAATTAAAATTAAAAACAAAATGTGTGAACATGTTAGATGTAGAATCATAGTTGTTACATTAGAACATAGAGTTATTTAATCCATATCGGCTTAATAACCTTTATATATTCCCTCTTATATTTCCTTAGCGTCACTCATGGAAAAATAAGAAATACAAGGAAATAAATAAAATGGCAGAAATGTAAATAAGCCAGAATAGTTGCCAAGGTATTAGCATAATTAAAAAGAAAATAAAGATAAAATAAAATAAAAAATAAATTAGTTTCAGTTTTAATAACTATTTTTACCATCTTGTTTGCCTACTATTTGGTCAAAGTCTAATGTTGACCAAATGGGTTTTTCATTTTCTTTACTCTTTATTTCCAACAACTCACATGAAGGGAAGACCTCCATTTTTTAGCTTGGACTTTTAGATTTATTCCCTCTATAATCATGTTTGAGGTTTGGATCTCACAAACTATACACAGCCAAATCTAATCTAAAAAAGGTGATGGTAGAGTGTTGGTTGCATGAGTTTTAGTGAGAGAGAAAAATTTCAGCAAGTTCCCTACAGACGATGCCTATGAAGGTTCTAGATTTTTGCCTTCACACGAATTTCTAGTTTGTAAAGAACTTGTAATCGATCAGGTAGCCTCGAATCCAACAGGTTGCATACTTAAAAAAGGCATTATGATGCTCAAGTTAGTGTTTAATTTTGATTGAAGAAAGAAGAAAGCAAAAAAAAGTAGGTTTTCTCTCTCTCTAGAATGAACAATGCTCTTCTAAGGCCAAGAGACCCCTTTTTCATAGAGGTGGTCATTATTTATAGATAATGCGTTATATGGATTTATGGTTTTGCCTTCATCTCTCTTCTTAACGACACGTATCTCTGGCCATTATTGTACACACAGATGTGAATTTGATTGTAGAGAAACAAATATACTTATTCTGCATCAACGTGTTTCCCTACTCTTATGATTTTGGGCGTGATTTCCTAAGGTCATGGAATTTGGAGTCAGAATGAGTTTTCCCCCTGTTGTCATTTTCACATGTTCTTGAGAAATTTTATTTTACATATTATTCCCTCAAAATAGATTAGATGTTATTTTTCCCGAAATAATTTTTTTTTCTTTAAAAGGATGGAGACATGACATAGTTTGGTGCCTTTGAAATATGGCACCTAGACCTTGCAAATTCGAAATTCAAATTCATATTTATCATGTATAGAGGCCAAGGCCTTGTTAGGTTGTATCATAGAGTTATGAAGTGCCGATAACATCCACCTGTGGGTAGAGCTCTTTGACATTAGGACATCACGTTTGGTGTGCCTCTCCAAAGCACATGCCAGAATATTCCAACTTGATATATATCCTTGCCTTTTTTTTTCCTGATATATTAGGATTAAAATTCTATTTATATTTGCAGTTAGATCCATAGCAAATGTTCGAATATTTTAACTTTTACTTGATACATATACACGCAATGGATATGGAGATTTCAATATTTAAGTCTTAATTTTAGTCATACATCTATCGGATGATGGATATAAAATTATTTATTACTCTATTCTATAATTCAATTCATAAATGTCACATCAATTAAGACTCAAATTAGTAATCAAATATTGGGATCTCTAGTATTAATCTCGTGCCCGCACACACACACACACACTCGCACGCACGTATACTTGCCCCCTTTTTTTTTTATGTGCTAGTTTAGAAATAATTAAAATTCGACTGATATTTAAAATAAAAAAATCTACTTGGACTAGCTTTGACAAACCTATTATCACATAACTCGAACTTTTACCCTCTTTTAATACCGAGAAAATATATACTCTACCGAAAGCAAAAGTAATGTTAGACATTCTAAAATTTTATCCTAAATTTTATTTCAAATAATATGACATATGATTTACTATTTATTAAATAACTGATGACATTTTTATAAATTTTAAGTGAATTAGTTACATTATTTCACCAATCAATGAATGATTGTCATATCACTTACGATATAATTTTAGAATAAAATTCTAAAATGTGTAGAATTACTCCCGAGATTAATACTGAATTAGAAACTTATTACTAAATTAAATTGGAGGAAAAATAGTCCCAACAATCTCTCGGACTCGAAGACTTTGAGACAATGGATTGTGCCAATTGGCATATATGGACTAGCCTCTTAATCTTGAATATTCTATATTGCTTTTATCAATTGCATCAATCTGGTTGAAATTTATTCCGAGTATTTAAAAATATCTTTCCCACATATATCGTTTGATTACATCTCAGTGCACTAAAATTTAACATTGTTCGTCATTTTTTTTAAAGAGAAAAAGGAAAAGAATGATTTATCACTCTTGATTGGTTAGACATGATTGGGACCTTGTTATGTTACAGATTCTGTCTGTAACATAGCAAATAAAAAACTTACACGCGTGTTGGATGAGAGAGAAAAAGCTGTTGATGCAAGGTCCTGCAAGCTTACCTTCCCAAAGTTGTTACGTGCAGAAGCCGCAATTTAGCCTCGTCCACATGATTGATCTGTACAACTGCTACAGGAAAGGAAAAGGATAAGAAAAAGATAGCAGGTCAATTGTCATAAGTTGCGTACGTCAATGGTAATTAATAATGACATTGTTAAGAAGTTATAAGTCAAGTAACTTGCAGTAGGACCAACATTGTTGGTATTATTGTGTAATATAGACATATATATCAACGGGATCAATAATGTGAACATGTGATTATTGGTATAGAATTAAATGTTCTAAAATCAATGTCGCTTTTGAATCGCTGCTAGTTGAAACATTAATGAAGTAAAAGATTAGGCGATCACTTTTGTTGAATTATTGTTGTTCACAAAAAGGTCTTCCCACACCGGGTCATACGGCGGCGTAGTTCATTCCAGCAGAAAAAAGCAATGGAATATGGATCCGGTCATCCTGATCTAGAAGCTTTTGCCTTTTTTTTTCTTTTTAATATTATGTAAAGCACAATTAGTGTTGTTAATAAAAATTAACCAATTAATAAAGGGGTTGCACGTATATAATAAAGTGTTCTTGCTAAAATAAAGTGTTTTGGTTAATCCAACCAAATATTCAAGAATCACAATAGCTAAACATTATTAGCTTTTGTCTTGAGAACAAACCTTGATAAACCTAGAAGTTCATAATTGGTTATGAGTAATGTTATGATTATCAAGCTCTACAATTCTTTAGTTTGCTTTTTTACAGCAACCTATCCTTATGTTCAAAGTAAATTTGCATTGTTCTACAGACCTCAAACTCTCTTTTCAGTGGTTTAGAAGATTTTTAGTGTATATTCTAAGAGTATTCCTTTTATTTTATTTTATTTTATTTATTCTTTTTTATAAATTAGTATGGTAAAAGGGGATTTACTAATTTTCTCTATTAAAATCAAAATATACCACTTAAACTTGTTATTTTCGTAATATCTAATAATCTCCTTGGCATAAAAAATTTAAAGAAAAAAAGGTAAATAAGTCATTTGCTTGACATTTGATCTTGGAAATACATAATATATATTTATTATTAGAAAAAATGTTCATAAATAAGATAAATTAAAAAAATATCTTTTTTTTTTCACACCCAAAACCTTTATTTCTTATTCTCAGTATTTAATTTTTTATTTCAATTTAATTTACATGATTTATTTAATTTACAATAAATTTAAATAAATTGTATTTGAAAACAAGGGTAATATCATAAAATTTTGGTGTCAAGGAGATTTTTGAGTATTATGAAAATAGTTGAAGTAAATAGTATATATAGATTTTAGTAGAGCGGAAATAGGCAATCTCCTTTTTATCTTAATTTATTTCCACCCTATAATTTTGCAAACTAACCACACTTGTAAAAAATAGTTACAAAAAGTTCACATTATTTTTTTTAAAAAAAAACTCAAACAAAGAAGAATTTTGGAGAATTAATTAAGTAAATCTATCTTAATTTATTTTTTTGACTGAGATTTTTTTTATTTAACATAAATTTAAATTAACTATTCTATCTTATAAGATAAAAGAACTAAAAATTTACTTTAACTTTAATATTATTTTAATTTTATACAAAGTTCATTGTTTCTAAATTATTTGGCAATATTAACTTTACTTATTATGATTATTAATTTTTAATTAAACTAACATAATGTCTTTATGACTCATTACATAAAATTTCAATCTCTCTCAAAATCAATTTTCAATCCTATCTCGAATTTAATCCTAGTTATTGCTTATCCCAAGGTTTCTGATCCTTCAAAATCAGAAAATGACATCTACTTGATCATCCAAGAAATTAAAAATACCAAAAAGACCAATTTGCCATTGAACCTATTGATGTTTTTTGACACAAGATTTTGATAAACCCTAATAAACAGGGCATTTTATTGCTGCATAAAATTAATTCATATAGTCTTGCTCTTAATGTTTTAATTGCTCTAAAAGGTGTATATTTCGACATCAGTTTCTTACCTATTAAATTATTTTTTTATACCATTGAAGTTTTAAGTATTATTGTATCTTGAAAATAGCCATAACATCTAAAGATATGACGATATATGTTTGATGAAGTATATAATAGGAAAATTATCATTTGTATACCCTTAGTTTACTCCATTATCAAAAATACTAAAACACTTTGAGGGTGTATCAATCGTCCACCGTAAGTTGACAAAATGTATCAGCGACCACCAAACCGTTAGTTGCTGTTTAAGTATGATGAAGTCAGAAGGGTAATTTGGTCTTTTCATATGATACAAGTGATAATTTAAGGGTATACAAGTGATAAAAAGAGAATTTAAGGGTATAAAAGTGATAATTTTCAAGGGTAAAATCGTCAATTCACTGTAACTCCGTTAACTTTCAAATGACAACTAACGGTTTGGTGGTCAGCTGATACATTTTGTCAATTAAGGATAGACGATTGATACACCCTCAAAGTATTATAGTATTTTTAATAACATAGCAAATATAGGGTATATAAATGATAATTTCTCTATATAATATCATACAAAGATGAATAGAAAGATATATGGCATCAATTGTTTTCAATTATTCATTAAATAATCAATGGGCCCTACAAAGAGATAACTATTGTAATAATTTAATTGGAATAACAGTAAATTGGATATCGATTTATAAGAATTTTCCTAGGCCCACAGGTATGGAATTTTCAAATTTCATTTCTTTATCTGCTAGTCTTATTATTAAAGGCCCATATATGTCTAATACGTGAATAAAGATGTAGTAAATTCAATGTATTTTTACAACCTTTACCGAAGGAAGGTTTGAATTTATTGTTAAATTAACATTGTTAACTTTAAAATTTAGGTTTTCGATTACATAGCATGAAATGCATATGTATTTCCCTAGTTGAATGCATGATTTCGATATATGGCATTTCATGTGGATGAATAATTTATTCTTGCAAAATCAAGTACTCTACATGACCAAGATGAATTTAAGCAGTAGGTGAATTCAATCTATTGAGCTTAAATCTCATGTAGGAAAAAAAAAAGTAATGTTAATTCTATTACTCAAGGATGAAAGTTTCATAAAGATTAAGGAAAAATAATTTGTGACTTCTCATTAGGTATTGGCCATCACCTAAATTTCATTTGCAAATTATAAAGAAAGACAAAATATAAGTCTTTCATTAGTAGTTTACAATATTTCACAATGTTAATCTCATTTGATTTATCGAGAAAATTGTTGCTTAAAATATAAACCTTAAGGTTCATCACCTCACTCTCAAGTTTTGCATTATCATCCAAAAGATTGGATACTTAAGTCAACAAGGTCACATTTTGATTATAGACTTCTTCCCATTTAGCAAAAATCATCTTGTAGCTTTCTTGAAAAGATTTCTTGTCATTTATATCAATGTCACTAATGTTGCTATTTGAATTATTATTCTTGTTAACATGTTATACAATTGTGTCAAGATAGGAATTAGTGTCTTCCTTGTAAGGAGCTAAGTGCGAGGCTTTAAATAATGGATGCATCTATGATATTTGATTCCTGTTCACTACCATTAGTATATCTTGACACATCATTATAAACAACAAGTCCTCCAACAAGGTCTTCTTCATCAATGCTATCATTAGAATCATCATCACTCGAAGTAGATTGCATTGCTTTCTTTTTCATAAAAGTGTTAGCACATTGTCTGTATTTGTCCTATGCCTCCACATTCTCTGCATTGAATACCCTCAAGCTTGTTAAGATTAAAAAATTTAGAATTAGGGTGAGAAGAACCTTCTTGAGTCGTTGGAGCCACTGATGTAGAAGTTTTCTTTGGCTTGTTGAAGTTCTGTTTTTTAAATATCTTCTTAAAATTATGAGTAGCTAATTTTCTTTCAAGTTTGGGTTGAAGGTGAAGTATCAACATGTGCCATGGGCTTTATTTGGTAAATTTACTTTCTCTTCCCCTCTAATTATTGTTGATGTTTTGACTTTTCGTCGACAAATAATAATAATCTTGTCTAGATACCGCCCTGGTTTCACTAGCTCCCTAGTACAAAATTATTATTATTTGACACGATAAGCTCTTAGCACCATATTGATTAGAGTGTGGTTCATGAGGTGTGGATTCCCCCCTCATGATTTAATTGGCACTAATAAGGAATATTTAGCCCATGGCGCATGTTGATACGGATTCAGTTACCCAAGCGCTTCAATTATTATAGTTTCTACTTTAATTTAATTCTGCCATTTCAATTTAAATTTTAGGATATTCTAAATTATCTTTACCATAATTCCAACCACCTATTTAGAAAAATTAATTCTCTCCACAATTAAAATCCACTTCCTCGTGGGATCGACACTTGTCATTATTGATCTATTCTACAATAGATTCGTGCACTTGCGAGTTCAATAAAATTTGCACAACAATGATACCCACAAACATCATAAAAAATGCGTCAAAAATTGCATAAAGTATATAGCTCAAAGAAAATTAAAAATATTGACAAAGTTCTAACTTTAATTCAATAGTCAGCCTCATCTCACATTGGATCCTTATATTGTGTGTGAATCAATTCAATCAACACTCATTCTCAAAATTTTCAATATCAACAGCCCTTGTATTGAATAGGGAGATTGCCAATTTCCGCCTTACAGCAATCAACATATACCATTTTCCCCCCTGCTGTTTTTATAATGGCCAAAAACCCCCCTGATAGTATAAGTTTACAATATTACCCTTATTTTCAACTACTCTTTTATTTATATTTATTATAAATTAAATAAATCACATGAATAGAAACTAAATAAAAAATTAAGCATTAAAAACAAGGAATATATGTTTTGATATGAGCAAAAAAATTAATAATAAATTTTTTTTCTTGTACTTATTTAATTTGTGAAATTTTTCTTAAAGTAAATATATAAGAAAATTATTATAAAATGATAAAAAAAATTATTATAAGAAAACTTGAATGACAAATAAAAATTTATTATTAATTTTTTTCTCATATCAAAACATATATTTCTTTTTTTTAATACTTAATTTTTTAATTTAATTTCTATTCATGTAATTTATTTAATTTATAATAAATGTAAATAAAAGAGTAGTTAAAAATAAAGGTTATACTGTAAACTTATGCTGTCAGGGGGATTTTTGGCCATTATAAAAACAACAGGGAGGTAAATGGTATATGTTGATTTCTGTAGGGGGGAAAGTGACAATCCCCCTATTGAATAATAAACAGAGTAGGTCAAACTAACCTCATCATCTTGATCTTTTTTTTTTAATTCCACAATCATAAATTTGCATTTTCATTTGATTTTTCTTGAAGCACATGCTTTTTTTTTTTTCAATATATCCATAGTCAGGAGCTTTCAGTCTACCCCTTAAGGTAGCCTACTTCTCATGATAGATTATCCTCTATATATTGGTGGTACATAGGCCAAAATTACTCAATGATAGCTTCACTCTTAAGGGTTATAGATAACTATTTCTGACTATGGTGCCTGGGTAAACTTAAATAATGTAGAATCAAGGTAAATAATCATTTACTCAATATAAAATTCTCAACTTAGGCTGTATCAATCTCAAATCTCAAGTCAAAATTATGAAAGAATCGATATAAGTGCGCAAGATATTTAAAGAATCACAATCAAGACAAAACTAACACAATAATCAAGTATAAACTAAGACAATATTCATCCATTTCTGATAACCATATTCTTTTTCAACTATATACTCATCATAGGCATCACTTTTTTTTTCTTTTTTTCTTTTTTAAAAAAATGAAAGCAAATATTCCCACCTCCAAACTTAAAATAAGCATTGTCTTCAACGTAAAGAAAAAGAAAAAGAAAAAGAAAAAGAAAAAGAAAAAGAAAAAAGAAACTCCCTCGGTTTTGCACTTGAATATGTAACCTTGCAGTCGAGTCATTGAAAAGGCATGTGAAACGTTTATGTTCATTGACCCCCAAACTTGTGCAAAAACCTAGATAAAACAAATAAAATAAGTAAAAGAAAAGACAAAAGAAATAAGGAAACATAAAGATGGCAATAATAAAGTTTATAAAGCTTGGGTTGCCTCCCAAGAAGCGCTTAATTTATAGTCATTAGCTTGATTGTTTTTGGTCGTCATTCAGGACTAGACAACTCAATAGCTATCTTGTGCTTATCAAATGCATCATCTAGATAGGGGTTTAATCGATGACCATTAACCTGAATGTGCCCTTTGTATCATGTGAAACTTTTGCCACGCCAGAAGGAAAGACTTGTGTTATTGTAAAATAACCAGACCAATAGGATCTCAACTTGCCTGGGAAGAGTCGAAGTTGAGAATTATATAATAAAACCTTTTGGCCAACCTGAAATTCACATCTGAGTGTATGTTTTTCATGCAAATGTTTAGTGTGGGCTTTATAGATTCAAGCATTCTCATAAGTTTCATTGCGAAATTCATCCATTTCATTAAGTTGCAACAATCTCTTTTCTCCTGCTGCGTGCATGTCAAAATTCAAATTCTTCATTGCAAAAATGTTTCCCACCATCACTTATAATTGCTCTTGGAGTGCCAAACCATGTGAAAATATTTTTCTTCAAAAAATTCACAACAACCTGAGCACCATTAGAAGGCAAAACAATAACTTCAACCCACTTAGAAACATAATCAACAGCTATCAGAATATATTTATTCTTGAAGGAAGATGGAAACGGACCCATGAAGTCAATTCCTCAGACATCAAATAATTATACTTCAAGAATATTAGATAGTGGCATTTCATTCTTCCTTGAAATTGTTAGCTTATAGGGCTATAAATGTTGATTTTGATGATAACAAACCACATGTTTTGGATAAATAAATATTTACACATTGTGCTTTTATAACAAGAAAATGATTTTTATGTTATTAGAGTGTTTTTCAAGATATGGAATAAAGTGAAAGGATTTTGCCATCTTTGATTTTAATAAATATTATTTTGAATTTCATATTTGGACCTAATTGAAAATATTTAAATATTTTGGGCCATTCTATAATTTCACATATTTTGGGCCATATCATAATTTTAGAAAGTTTTGGGATTAACAAAGTATTATTTAGAAAATCTGAAATTGGACCTATTTAAAAATTTTCATAACGTTTTGGGCATAGTACAATTATATAAAGTTTTGGGGTCAAACTATAATTTTAGAAAATAGTTCACTGTAGTAGTTGATGTAGCAAGCGGCGAACCGGATTTGACAAGCGGAAGACTGGAGTTTGGGCAGTAGCTTACTGGAATGAAAGCGTCTATCCAGATTTAAAAAATGGCATACTAGATGTTCTAAAATTCAAATTTTTACTATAACGGTAACATAAAAGCGGCTAACCTGATTTCGAAAGCGGAAAGTTGGTTATCATCATAAAATACATAACGGCTAGTTTTTGGGTTCAAACTATATAAATTCAAATCAAATTCATTTTCAAGCTCTCTTACAAGCAAAAACAAAAAGCACACAACATATATTGAGCTCTCATTTCGCAAATCATTATATATTTAATCATCTTTGTTCTTCAATTTGTATATCTGCTCTTTAAGAGAGTTTTTGTTGTAATTTTCATTTCCTCATCAAATTTATGAGTGTTTAAGTGTGTGAGACACTCGAGTGATGAGATTTGGAGATAATCTCTTTGTTGTAAAGGTTCATTGCCACCTTGGAAGTCAATTGTAAGCATTTGAAGCCTTGGAAGGCTTGGATAGTGAAATCCTCAAGTTTGGGTTAATTAGAGGCGTGGATGTAGGCGGGGATTGCCGAACCACGTAAAAATCCTTTAGTTTGTTTTCTCTTTCCCTACTCATTTATTATTGTGCTTTCATTGAATTTATTATTTTCGAATTTTATTAAGGCGTTAGATTGGATTGTTGTTTGGTTTGATTAGGATAAGTTTTAAAATACTAATTCACACTAGACCACCATATTTTGATGGAAACGATTACCCGTATTGGAAAACTAGGATAAGAATTTACTTGCAAGCTTTAGATTACGGAATTTGAGAAATCGTTAACAATGGTTCTTTTATGCCTCTGACTAAAAATGAAGTCAGGGAAGATATTCTAAAACCTTCGCGGGAATGGAATAAATTGGAAAAGAGAAAAGCTTCTCTAAATTCCAAAGCTATGAATGCCTTGTTTTGTGCACTAGATAAGAAAAAGTTTCATAGAGTGTCTAGTTGTGAAAGTGCTAATGAAATTTGGCGTAAACTTGAAGTTTTTTATGAAGGCATGAATCAAGTGAAAGCGTTTTAAAATTAGTAGGTACACTCAACAATATGAATTGTTCCAAATGGAACAAATGATAGTATGTATTCTATGTATACTAGATTTACAGACATGGTGAACAATCTATGAAATACTATCTAAGCAACCCAAGACGGGGTGAATTGGGTTATTAAAAATTAAGCTAAGCAAACCACACAACAATTTAATCTATTGCCTTAATGAAATTAAAATAAATAAATAAATTTAATCAAGCAAGATAATAAAAGAGTAAGGGAAGAGAAATCAAACACGTGATTTTTACGTGGTTCAACTAATCGTGCCTATGTCCACGCCTCCAAGCTTACCGGGCTTGAGGATTCCACTAAGCAAGCCTCCAAGGCTTTAACTGTTCTTACAATTGACTTCCAAGGTGTCAATAAACCTTTCCACAAAGAGATTATCCACAATCTCTTATTCTAAGTGTATCCCAACACTTACAAACTCTCAATTTGATTTTCAAAAATATTACAAAAATAAATCTCTCACACACAATGTGTTTGATTACAAATGAAAATCTAAAGTGTGAGAAGTGAAATGAATACAAGAATTTAAAGCTCAATGAAAGTTGTATGCTCAATAATTTGCTCAAAGATAATTGTTGGAATCGTTGAAGTTTGAATTTGATTGAGCTTATTTATAGTTGGAGTTGAAAACTAGCTGTTATTGACTTTCTACTCACTGTCAGATTGCAGTTAATTAGATATTGGATCGTCGTTTTGACTGGTCAATATGACCGTTGGGCTGAATTTTCAAATTGTCGAATCGCCGTTTTCAAGATGTCAGATCACCGTTAGTGTCCAGAGGCTACTCTTCAATTATGGTCGATGTCAACTAGCCATTATCAAGATGTCGATTAGCCGTTTGCTATAGTGATTGCTACAATGAATTATTTTTTAAATTTACAATTTGGCCCCAAACTTTATAGAATTATACTACAACCGAAAACTTTATAAAACTTGTCAAATAAGCCCATTTCCAGAATTTTAATCAATATTTGCTAATTTCAAAGTTCTCAAAACTTTTTCAATTTAAATCATTAACAGGAAGGTCATAAAGTTACTTTTTATTGAATATAAAGCCTTTACAGTATGAAAACTATATGAAAGAATAATTTGAGCTTTTAAATCAATCTTAATCAAGTTTGTTATCATCAAAATCAATATTAAAGAAATATTTATGTTAACAATCTCCCCCTTTTTTACAATGACAAACTTTTCAAGAAAATGCTTGTGCAATTTTGCTCCCCCTAAATATGTGCTCCCCCCAAGTAAAAATATTTGTAGAATTTAGCTCCCCTTAAATATGTGCCCATCAATTTTTAACCACACAAAAAAATAATAAAAAGAAAATTATTCAACAGATTATATATAAATTATCTCCCCCTTCATCATAAAAAAGAAATAAGCGCGAAAAGATTAAAAAGAGAAGTTTAGAGATTACCCATGTCGGAAAAAAAATTCGGCAGAATCTCCCCTTAAAAATGAGCATATCCTAAAAAACAAAGTAGTAACAAAACACTCTCATATAAACTCCAATTTAGCAACCAACCTCCATACCAACAATTTTAACATTATCATAAGCAATATCCAAACATGTCATCAAAATCAACTCAATCATAAACAAAGTCCACATATCCAACAAAATCATCATAAAAGCATCACAAGCACAATAAAAAACCAAATAGTATCAATACAACTACATGAGATGAGTAATGTTTGTGCAAAATGCATAGGTGAAGAAAACTAAGATGGGGGCCGTGAAGAGGAACTGCTGGGATTATAACCAAGATAACTAAGGATACGCTGCTGTCCAGCAAGTAGCTCCATCTACTAGTCTAAAAACTGCTGCTGAAAAGACTCAAATCGGGATTGGAGCAGCTGCTGCTGCTGGGAAAGTGCATTCACTTTGTCAAGGAGTTGCTGGATGAGATCATCAGAAGCTAAAGATGCTGCAGGAGGCACAACTGGCTCGGCTGGCTCCTCATCCTGAGAGGGGGCTGCTGCTGCTCGACGAGAGGCACGAGGTCTAGCTCCAAGGCGAAAGTTGGGTAACTCATCCTCAAAATAAACGACATTGACCATTCGGTCATCCTCCAGAGCAACCAAAGTGTCTTCATTCTTAGAGGATTGTGTCTTCACCCACTTCCCATGTTTCTTAAAATATCTGATCGCAGAAATAATCTATCTACTTAGCTTTCGGGTCTAAAAAAAAATAGGCTCA
This sequence comes from Citrus sinensis, assembly GCF_022201045.2. Classification (NCBI taxonomy): domain Eukaryota; kingdom Viridiplantae; phylum Streptophyta; class Magnoliopsida; order Sapindales; family Rutaceae; genus Citrus; species Citrus sinensis. The sequence goes on along the minus strand of NC_068557.1, from coordinate 12,516,242 downwards.
ATAAGAGGTACATGAAAATACCTCAAAATCCTAGTAATGGTGCTACCATAAGGAAGAGACCAGTTGGTCACAACAGGTGTCGATACATATGACGTAGGATAGTGTAAGATAAGCTCACATGTCGTCCACGGATAAGGGAATCTAATAACCCAACATCAAGTCGAGTTACTTCATCACTATGACTTTGTCTAGGAGTAACCATGTGCTGGAGTATGCTATGAAGTATGCGAAAGATCCCGACGCCTACAAATATTCTATACACCATCCACATGACGGAAATCATTAAAGTCAAGCTCTTTCCTAGTTGTGTAAATGTCTAAACCTCCATATTGAATCCCAAGTATACTACATAAGTCTACCTCATCAAACTCAATACGAACTCCTCCTACGAAAGTAATAATTTGAACTTGCCGGGAAAAGGAGAGTTCCATATTAGAGTAAAAAACTCGCACAAGGTTTTCATAAACATGCTCTTCTATACTTAAAGCCTCATTCCAATGACTAAGCATGTGAGTAATATTGTGACCACAAATTGTAATATCCAAAATCTCTTCAATGTCAAGAAAAAAAGAGAGAGTTACTGGTTTTCCCATGAATTTTTCGCGAAATCGTTGAGCAGAGTGAGCATTGGGAAAATGGAGACTCTTGAAGTCCTGAGAGGAAGGCTTGGAGGGACTGGAATTACGCAGGGTGTTGTGCAAATTTTATTGAACTCGCAAGTGCACGAATCTATTGTAGAATAGATTAATGGTGACGAGTGTCGATTCCGCGAAGAGCTGGATTTTAATTATATGTAGAATTAATTTTGTATAAGGGTGGTTGGATTTGTGGTGAAAGTGACTTAGATTATCCTAAAATTGGAATTGAAATGGCGAGAATAAATTGAAGAGAAATCTATTGAAATGACGTACTTGCGTATCTGGATCCGTATCAACATGCACCATGGGCTAAATATTCATTATTAATGCCAATTAAATCATTAGGGGGGTTTCCACACCTCATGAACCACGCTCTAATAAATATGGTGCTAAAGGCTTATCGTGCCAAATAATAATAACCTTGTACTAGGGAGCAGGTGAAACCAAGCCGGTATCTAGACAAGATTATTATTATTTGTCGACGAGAAGTCAAAACATCCACAAAAACTAGAGGGGAAGAGAAAATAAATTTGCCAAATAAAGCCCATGACACATGTTGAGACTTCACCTTCAACCCAAACTTGAAAGAAAATTAGCTACTCATAATTGAACTAGGGGCAAAATGGAAATTCATTAAAATACATAGAAAATACAAAATGGAGAAGGAATTATAGAAAATGGAGTCCAAAAATGGATTCAGAGATGCCAATTAGGGGGGGAGGCCCCCTTTTTATAGATACATTGAGTAAATCATGGCCATCGGATTAAAAACAGTTTGGACGCTCAAGATTACGCCACGTCATCAGTCAACAGTACGCGGTTTGGCTGAAAATAATTATGTGTATATGCATGTACCGTACGCGTAATTTTTGGTCCACTAACATGCTGCCACGTCACCAATCAACAATGCATAAGAATTTTAGTCCAACAGGATCGTGACACCTCATCAGTCAATGCGACATCATCGGTCAATGTCACGTCATCGATCCGTCTATGTGAACAGTGTTATGAACAGTAACGTAGACAGTACCGTACATGTGAATAGTGTCATTTTTTCTTTTATGCTCCTCCTAAGGTTTTCGACCATCCTGAGTTCAAAAGTGATGTCCGTTTTGCCGGCTGATCTCTCGTTCATTGTGAAATGACCATAATGCCCCTAAAATATATAAAATACTTAATTAAAATAAAACACACGTAATTAAATCACAAGAAGCTTAAATACATAAAAGTAAGGGTGTTAGTAAGACTTGAAATGTAAAATGACGATTTTCTCCTTTATAAATATACATTTTCTAACACTCAACACACCCCCCAACCAGCTTATTGCTAGTCCTTAGCAAATAAAGCGAAAATAAAATTCAAATCCAAAATAATTTTTTTTAGCAATCATGTTTATTCAATCAGACTAATGATAATAATAAAATAAAAGTATAAGCATTATCTCCAGTCTAAAGAAACATCACACCCACATCAACCATCCACATGAATCAATCGAGTAGACTTTGTCACAGCTACTTTCAAGAATAACATGTTAAACCCCAAAATCTCACTTAAAATAGTAATACTCTCACAAAGAAATTAAACCCAATAAAAATAGCCACGCCAATGAATGGTAATTGAGAGAAAATAATAAATAAGTGATATCACATGCTCTCACCAAGATGAAAGAAATATGCCCTCAGCTTAGAAATAATACGATCTCAAGTCAAATAAAAATGCTAGTTGATAACTCTATGAAATGAGAGTTATCATAGCACTTTTAGACTTAAATTAATATTACTTAGAGAGTAAATGATGTGATTCTATTGCATTATTGTTACATTTTGCATAAATATTCATTTTAGTTTAGTCTTAATGAGTTTTGCTTAATTTAAAGTAATTCGTGCTCAAATTGTGTGCATAATTGTAGGTTTTCAGAAGCTTATAATTCATAGAAGGAATGCTGATGTAATAGGCTGGCAAAAAGGAGGAAGGACATTGTTATAAAAGAATTAAAACAAATCTAGAACAGTGCAGTTGCTATAGCCGTTGTTGTAGCCGTTGCTGTAGCAATCCTGGAACAACGACAGAGAAAATTTCGAGCGGGATACTTGCAGAATTACGATCTTCAGTTTCTTAATCTGACTTATGCGCGCCCTAGGCTTTTGTTTACCCTAATTTTTAACTATAAAAGAAGCACACATCATAAGGATGGAGGAGGGCCGTCACCCAAGGAGAAAAACACAAAGAAATAAAAGAAAAACAGATTCAAGATAGAGATTGAAGGCTACACAAGAGGAAAAATTATAGAGATCAATTGGGAGCTCAATCCTTCTTATCATTCTCTTCTTTTCGTGTTTTCTATTTATTCATGGGGATGTGTTTCATGGCTAAAACTTTTTTCTTTATTTTTCTTTTGCAAACCATGAATTAAATTTATTTCTGGTTGAGTGATAAACAATCTTGATGGTTTATTGACTGAATATATATGTTGCTGTATGTTTGCTGTAGCAGTTTGTTTTGATAGTATTTATTTTTATTCAATATGTCGGTTGATCACCCATTTAATGATACAAGTTAGGAGAGAGCCGCAAAAGGGCATATCTTAGTGGAACATATCAGAACAATACTTGGTTTTAGATTGAGTTTCCTGGATTGAGTTTAACTTATCCCAAAAGGGCCATGCTTAATCTAAAATTAGTGATGAACTAGATATAGGGATTCACCTTGTAGGGTAAATAGAACCTAAGCATGTAATGGTATATCTTATGTTGGCATAACAATTGATCACTGTTAGGTTATATATAGATATAAGATATCCAACATGCGACGGCTAAGGATGCATAAAGATTCTGCCCAGTGCTATAGCAGATACTGCAGCAACCGAGCCAACCATTAAAAAATAGTCAAGACCATTAGGAGAGTTTATTCACTCAACTACTTTATATTCCTATTGATTTTATCCTTGAGATTGACGTGATAATTTACTTTGTTGCATTTTATTTATTACGTTTTTATTTTAATTAGTATATTAGTTTCATTAATTATTTTATTTTATTTTAGCACAAAATTTGCACTGTTAAGATTGCTGTAGCAAATCTGATAACATCAATCCATGTGGAGACGGTCTTGAATACTAATCACTTTATTACTTGTTATGTACACTTGCACATTGACACCAATAACATTAGTATTTAATCACTAACAAGTTTTTGGCGCCGTTGCCGGGGATTGATTGTTCATTGTGATTTGTGAAATTAGTTTTAACGGTGTTAATTTTTTATTTTATTTTAATTTGTTTATTTTTTTTAACATAGGTGATCTAGCAACCCTTGCATGTGCAAATATAAATCTGTTGACTTCCAGTTTGATCCAGAAATTGAAAGAACTGCAAGGAGATTGAGAAGAGAGTATCGGGAATTACAAGCTGCTGTAGCAATGGATGATTTGCATGATTTGAGAAACTTGAACCGTAGAGAGGGGATACAACCAGTCATTGTACATGAAGGTCTGAATGGACAATGTGTTCAAAGGTAACCAGGGAACAACAACATTATTCACATGGCGAATGATAGAGATAGAGCCATTCGAGATTACACAGTGTTGACTCCTCAAGCCATACATCCGGGAATAGTTAGACCCGACGTTCAAGCTGACAATTTTGAACTTAAACTCGTGATGTTTCAGATGCTTCAAACAGTGGGGCAATTTAAAGGTTTTCCATCCGAAGATCCTCATCTACACCTTAAGTTATTTTTGGAAGTAAGTGATGCTTTCAAGATTGCTGGAGCATCACAGAAAGCATTGAGACTCAGACTTTTCCCTTTTTTTTTTAGAGATCCAGCAAGAGCATGGTTGAATTCTCTACCACCAGATTCTATCACTAAATAGAATGATTTGGCTGACAAATTTTTGATGAAATACTTCCCACCAACCAAGAATGCAAAGTTAAGAAACGAGATCACATCTTTCCATCAACTTAAAGATGAGAGCTTGTGTGAAGCATTGGAGAGATTTAAGGAGTTACTTAGAAAATGTCCTCATCATGGTATTCCTTGCTGCATACAGTTGTAAACTTTCTATAATGGTCTCAATCCAAGCACTAGATTGATAGTGGTTGCTTCAGCAATGGAGCCTTGTTATCTAAGTCTTATAATGAGGCTTATGAAACTTTGGAGAGGATAGCCAACAATAACTATCAGTGGCCATCAACCAGACAAGCTACAGCAAGAGGAATAGCATGAGTCCATAATGTAGATGCCTTCACATCATTGTCAGCCAAAGTAACTTCATTAACAAGGATGGTAAAGGCTATGACTACTGCTCCAGCAACTGTTAACCAAATTTATGAAGTGTCTTACGTTTATTGTGGATAAGTGCATTTATTCGACAATTGTCCTGGGAATCCAACTTCAGTCAATTATGTGGGCAGCTTCAATAGACAAAACCAGGACAATCCATATTCAAACACTTACAACCCTGGATGGAGACAACACCTGAACTTTTCATGGAGTAATCAGAATCAGCCTGCTGCAGCATTCAGTAGACAGAACAGACTTGCTCAACCTAGTGGATTTTATCAACAAAATCAAGAGCAAAGAAGCATCAACAACGATCAACTTAGCTCCCTTGAAGCTTTGATTAAGAATTATATTGTGAAGAATGAAGCGGTTGTCCAAAGTCATGCTGCATCTTTGAGAAACTTGGAAAATCAAATTGGACAGCTTGCTACAACATTAAGCAACAGACCTCAAGGCAGTTTACCCAGCAACATAGAGGACCCAAGAAGAGAAGGGAAAGAGCACTGCAAATTGATTAACTTGAGATATAGAAAGGATATTGATAGTTCAGTTGGTGTACCAAAAAGAAGGATTGAGTCCAACAAAGGCAAAGAAGACACTCAAGTAGAGAAGGAGTCACAATTTTTCACTTTTCAAAATGCAAATCGACACAACTCTGCTATATCATCTGCAGAAAGTTATGATCCAGCACCTAGTGGTGAGGCAGCTACAACATTAACATCAATAAAGCCGAGTAGAGCAAAAGAGAAGCAATTTGCACAACCTGCTGCTGCACAACAGTTTAGACATCCACCACCATTTCCTCAAAAGTTTCAAAAGCAAAAACAAGACAAGCAGTTTACCAAAATGTTGGGGGTGCTGAAACAGCTACATATCAATATCCCTTTTGTGGAAGCTCTAGAGCAAATGCCAAATTATGCAAAAATTTTTAAGGATATCTTGACAAAGAAAAGAAGACTTGGAGAATTTGAGACAGTTGCTCTAACACAAGAGTGCAGCTGAATGCTTCAGAGTAAGATACCACAGAAGATGAAGGATCCAGGAAGCTTCACAATTCCATGCTCCATAGACACTGAATACAGTGGCAAAACACTTTATGATCTGGGGGCTAACATCAATCTCATGCCTTTATCAGTGTTTAAGCAATTGGGAGTTGGTGAATGTAGACCAACAACAATGACTCTACAACTTGCTGACCGATCTCATGCCTATCCAGAAGGGAAGATTGAAGATGTGTTGGTGAAGGTGGATAAATTTATTTTTTCGGTGGATTTCATTGTGCTAGACTTTGAGGCAGACAAAGAAGTGCCAATCATTCTAGGGAGACCTTTCTTAGCCATGGGAAAGACTTTAATTGATGTTCAAAAAGGAGAATTAACTATGAGGGTGAATGAATAGCAAGTTACATTCAATGTGCTGGATGCCATGAAGAGTCCCAATGAGATTGAAGATTGTAATTTTATTAGTGTTGTGGACTTTATTGTAGCAAAGAGATTACGCAGTTGCTGCAGCAAGGAAGACATCAATGTTGTAACATTTGAAGAACTTAATGATGAAGATCATAGAGCAGCTAACATAGCATGGTCAGGGGAGAAGCAACCCTTCAGAATTGACGAGCAAATCCAGCAAAAGGAACTTACTCCAGACCAATAAGAATTCAAGGTTAATGGGCCGAGAGTGAAGCACTATATGAGAGATGATATGAACAGCCTAAAGAATGATCGGTTCTTGAAGGATCCAGGTTGAGGAAACAAGAAAGGTCAGGCTGAAACACCTAAAATCAAGTGCTAATTGGGAGGCAACCCAATAAGGGAAGTTGTTTCAAGTTTTTATGGCATTGAATTTAGCTTTTAAATTATTTAATTTGTCTTTTTGTTATTTTAAGCGTGCATCTAATTTTTTACATATTTATGTTACATTGCAGTAAGTAAAAAAAAATGTGTCGGCAAAAAGAGCATGAGGGAATTGCTGCAGCATCACTTACAGCATGACATAACAGAAGATTCTCGAACAACAGAGGCATTCTTGCTTTTGCAGTAGCAAATGAATTGATCAGATGTTATGATAAGGAGCGTTTGAGAAGTGGATAAAAGAAGAAGTGACCCTTTACAGCCTATGCTGCAGCAGTGCTTCCAGCAACAGGGGAGTACCCCCCTACCTGCTAGTTTATTTTACTTATTTCTATAAAACTTTTCTTTCATTTAGTTTTAATTTTCTAATTCATTCTACATGTCCTTTTATTTAATGTATGCATGTCTGGTTTATGTGGTTTTGTTTTGTGTGCTCGTGAGGACACAACACTACTCAAGTTTGGGGGGTTGTGTTTCTGAGTGCATGTGTTTATATTTGTGTTGTGTGTTGTGTGAAGCTTTGTTATCTAATATTTGTGTATGGATTTGAAAACCTAATGAAGATAAATTGAGTATTATTCAGTATTTATGATAATGCCAAGTAGAGATAGTTATAGATGGAGGTTAAAATTCTGTCCCGACACTTCGACTTTGGTTGAGTTTTATGAGAATGTTGTAGCAAAGCGAGGAAACCAAAAAAAGAGTAGAAAATATCTCAAGTTTGGGAGAAAAATTTTATTGGACTGTGCCTGTTATGAAATAAATTCTGATCCAATAGTTTAAGTTGTTGAGTAACCAAGGTTGAGTATGCACCCCATATGCAAACTTGAGTCCAAAGGCAACAAGAGCTATTAGCAGTGCTGCAGTAATTATATATAAAAAAAGCAAAAAAAAATTTGTGATGAAGGAATAAAAAATAAAGAGGTATGCTGCCTAAGATACTGAGTAACCTGGTCTGTTCATGAGCCCCATGTTCAGCCTTGAGTCAAAGGCGTCCAAAGGTAAGACATAGATATAACATCCTAAATGCGTTGCTGTAGCAACTATGACATGTAATTTGAATGAGTAATTGGGTGTCGTCATTACAAGTGATAGGCATTCACATGAAAGCTCAATGTTGCATTGAATGGTTTAACTAAAAAAAAAATTATTATTGTTGTAGCACAGTTTGAGTATATTTGTGATTTCTGCTCCCCCATATGTGAATATATTTGTGTTCTACCTTTGAATTATATGTAATGTCTCTGAAATGTTGTAGCACCTCTGGAATTTTATCAAAGTGGCACACACACACTTTGGACATAATGAAGCCTAAGTCTAGAACTAAACTGCTAAGGCTATTTTGTGTGATTCAAAGTGTGATCTGAGGGTGGAAGAATTCTTGCAAATTTGATGATAGAGCTAAGTTATTTTTTTGCATAATTGTGTGATTGAAATGTTAGCGTTGTTCTCATTACTTGAGGACAAGTAATAGTTTAAGTTTGGGGGTGTGATTAGAGCTGGCAAAATTTGACACGACCCGATTACCCGACACGAACACGACACCAATAACTGGGTATGGGTCGTCAAATTTAACACGATTATTAAATGGGTCGGGTCTGGGTCAACACGATTTTTTTTCGTGTCGGGTTAGGGTTAAAATTCTTGACCCATTTACCCGATCAATGACCCGATTATATTTTTTATTTTAAAATAATTTACAGATTCTTGTCGTCAAAACTCAAATATTAGAAATGATTTTTTTTAATTCTTTAAAAGGATGAATATAGACACAATATTTTATTTATAAAATTTTAAATACATTTAGAGCTTTAATAGTGTAAATGTATAAAATATTGGTAGACATGTATATTTTATAATATTGATATATAATATTATTTACATATATATAATTAAAATCTCAATAGTGTGTGTAATATTTTAGTAGATATGTATATTTTATAATATTGATAAATTATGTATGTATGTATGTATGTATGGATGTATGTATGTATGTGCATACATATGTATGACAAAGTGTAAATATTTGATGTAACTTTTATTTAATATATAGATATTAAGCGGGTTATTGGGTAACCCGATTATTTTTTCGTGGCGGGTTTGGGTCTCAATATTTTGACACAATTATTAAATGGGTCGGGGTTGAGTCGACCTAAATTTGACACGACACGAAGCTGACACGACACGAACACGACCCGATGACCCATTTTGCCAGCTCTAGGTGTGATAACTCTATGAAATGAGAGTTATCATAGCACTTTTAGACTTAAATTAATATTACTTAGACAATAAATGATGTGATTTTATTGTATTGTTGTTACATTTTGCATAAATATTCATTTTAGTTTAGTCTTCATGAGTTTTGCTTAATTTAAAGTAATTCGTGCTCAAATTGTGTGCATAACTATAGGTTTTCAGAAGCTTATAATTCATAGAAGGAATGCTGATGCAATAGGCTAGCAAAAAGGAGGAAGAACATGGCTATAAAAGAATTAAAACAAATCTAGAACAGTGCAGTTGATGTAGCTGTTGTTGTAGCAACCATTGCTGTAGCAATCCTGGAACAACAACAGAGAAAATTTCGTGCGGGATACTTACAAAATTGTGATCTGCAGTTTCCTAATCTGACTTATGCGCACCCTAGGCTTCCGTTTACCCTAATTTTCAACTATAAAAGAAACACACATCATAAGAATGGAGGAGGGCCGTCACCCAAGGAGAAAAACACAAAGAAACAAATGAAAAACAAGATTCAAGAGAGAGATTAAAGGCTACACAAGAGGACAAATTGCAGAGATCAATTGGGAGCTCAATCCTTCTTATCCTTCTCTTGTTTTCGTGTTTTCTATTTATTCATGGGAATGTGTTTCATGGCTAAAACTTTGTTCTTTATTTTTCTTTTTCAAACCATGAACTAAATTTATTTATGGTTGAGTGATAAACAATCTTGATGGTTTATTGACTGAATATATGTGTTGCTGCATGTTTGCTGTAACAGTTTGTTTTGATAGTATTTATTTTTATTCATTATTTCAGTTGATCACCCATTTAATGATACAAGTTAGGAGAGAGCCGCAAAAGGGCCTATATTAGTGGAACATATCAGAGCAATACTTGGTTTTAGATTGAGTTTCCTAGATTGAGTTTAACTTATCCCAAAAGGGACATGTTTAATCTAAAATTAGTTATGAACTAGACATAGGGATTCACCTTGTAGGGTAAATAGAACCTAAGCGTGTAATGCTATATCTTATGTTGGCATAACAATTGATCACTGTTAGATTACATATAGATATAAGATATCCAACATGCGACGGCTAAGGATGCATAAAGATTCTGCCCAGTGCTGTAGCAGATACTGCAGCAACCACACCAACCATTAGAAAATAGTCAAGACCATTAAGAGAGTTTATTCACTCAACTACTTTATATTCCTATTGATTTTATCCTTGAGATTGATGTGATAATTTACTTTGTTGCATTTTATTTATTACATTTTTATTTTAATTAGTATATTAGTTTCATTAATTGTTTTATTTTATTTTAGCACAAAATCTGCACTGTTAAGATTGTTGTAGCAAATCTGAAAACATCAATTCCTGTGGAGACGATCTTGAATACTCATCACTTTATTACTTGTTTTGTACACTTGCACATTGACACCAATAGCATTAGTATTTAATCACTAACACTAGTCAACCCAATTTATTTATTTATATTTTTTTTATGCATCACTTTATCTTTTTAACCGATGTAACTAGCTTCTACTTTAGATTATAGTTCCCTAAAATCAAGAAGGACTTTTATTAGGACGTAACGTAGGCTAGGGACATGGCTAACAAAGGAGGGGAAATAAGGAAAATAAAGTGTATGTTTGAGAAAAATATAGAGATTTTTTTTTTAAAGTTGTAAGGTGGATTTCACCTATTATTGTTATTTTTATTTTTGAAACAACAAATATTTATTTTTATTTTTATTGTTTTCTGCTTTTGTTTGGCATAACTTCACTGAACAAAATAATTATTTACATTTTTCTCAAACATAAGTAGGTGATGGAACTTGTAAGATATCGGGTAATACTCCAAATCGGAGTGGGTCAAGATTTTACAAAAAGGATGGCTAGAAAGGCTCAAACGAATCAAAGATGGCTTTTCCATCATTTTTTAGGGCTATAAATAATCTTCCATATCTACTAGTTAGATGGGCCTCCAGATGTAGCAACACACATTTTTTTTTTCTCTTTTTTTTTTAAATTTTACAACAACTTTTTTTTAAGGGTTAACTCAAAAGAAATCTAAAGATCGTGTATAAAATAATAAACTGCTAAGTTGTATGAAGAATGGGCAAAATGATTACTCTTCAAGAAAAATGATAGGCTCAAAAACTCACTTGGTACTTATTATGATATGTTTATTCCTTCCAGTAACTCATATTTGTCTTCGACATCAACATGTAGAGTAGCAAACATGGTGTAACATCATTTAAGACCAAAGATAATACAAATACTAAAATTTGAAATTCATCATGTCATCTAATGTTAAAACAAATCACACAATTTTTTTTTCAAACAACATTCTACACCCCAACCTATTCTAAGTATGAAAGGAAAATATGCATGCAGAAATGTGAAAATGATGTAGAAAAACTAATTATAAAAGTTATACTTAAAATGATAGAAAAAGAAAATACTTTTTTTTTTTAACTAAGAAGATGCGTTTCTAGAGGCACTACACTCCATAATCAGCCATTTTCGACTTAAAAATTTGAAATTGTATATTTATAAAGGAGAAAATTAAAAAGAAAAAGAAAAATGAACGTCAAAACTTAATAAAGAAAAAGAAAAAGTCTAAATTTTGTTTTGATTTTTTTTAATTTTTTTTTCAAACAATGAAGATGCGTTTCTAGAGTCACTACACTCCATGTTCAGCCATCTTCAACACAAAAAGTTAGCAACAATTAGTTTCTAAAACAAAAAATTAGTAAAAACTTAACCAAGATTCCACAATTGTCGACTATTCCCTCCCCCCAACCAGAACGAAACTGTCCTCAATGTTTTAAAGGAAAGAAGTAGAGTTTAGAAAACATCACCTGGGTGGTGCAACACAGAAGAAAATATTTACAGGCGGAGAGTTAAATCTAATTTGTACTTCTTACTACGGTTACTGTTACCATCATTATTTGGACGCTCCAACACAAAGGTCTAGGGGTCTAGCTCCGGTCTATAAGCCTGTAACAGATCAAGTAGCTCATTAGTAGTGTGAGCACAAATAAAAAGCTTTTTCGCTGTGGAAGGAATGAAATAGTTTTTTATTGCATGGTTAAGAAATGCGATGAAGCCATAATAAAAGTTATTGACATTTAACAAACCGATGGGTTTCTGGTGAATGTGCAGATGGGCCCAGGATGCTAGTGTGATAAGTGCCTCTAGTGTTGCAAGATCTCATGGAAGGAAAATAAAAACATCAGCATGATGAAGCATTTAAGTTATTCTTTCTTGCATACCTAAGACGACTAACTCTTCTCCAGTCGGTGAGTCAGACAAACTGCCCAAAGGTTTTAGGGCTCTTGGGATGATGCCTAACACTTGGCTTTCTCTAACAAAAGCAGCTTCTGAGACCAATTTTGATAACCCTCGGTTACCTCCTTCATACACCAAGTGTAATTTTCTCTCTGCTATGCTTCGACCAAGATCCATGGCTGCCTCAACGAACTGTTTATGTTTGCCATAGTTAAATTCAGAAAGCACACAAATGTTCTTGAATTGTCTATTGGGAGCAGCTGCCATTGGGATACTTCTCAAAAATAATTTGTGAGTGCTTAATAAAAAGTCATATTTAAGAATCTTGGTGACAGTGGGTCACAGCTGTGTATGAGGTGGCATGTCAGTGTCAAATAACGCGTAAAGCACATGACTCGCGAGTCAAAAAGGAAACAGTAAAAAGAAAAAGAAACAATGATAAAATAAAATTATTAAAGACAATAATGCAAATGATAAAACAACAGTGAGAAAAAATAACAGTGAAGTAAAAGGATATTTACAGGTAGCTGCGACTGTAGCTCACATCTTCCTCTGGTTTTACGTCCAGAAACGGCTTGAACACCCTCTATGGGTCGATGATAGGCTTCCCATCTAGTTTTCTTATAAACTGACAAACAAGGTCGTTTATAGTCAGATTGCCAAGACTATATCGTGCATGCTCTTTCTGGAATAATGGCCATAACTGGAGAATCGCTCCTTGTATATATCCACTGGGATGCGTTTCAAGAGACAAAAGGATATCATCTAATGACTCCTTATTTAAGCCATCCCTAATGAATTGAATCTTATCTTCCTTGTGATCAGACACCATTCCTAAAGAACATGGTTTTTTATCGCAACTCATTCTGGCACACTTATGACAAGCAACAAAAATTTTTCGAGCTCTTTGTTTCCTTGCATAATTTCCTTTACCACAAACGTGCTTTGGCCTCGATTAACCAATGGATGTCAGTAGGTATGTTATTTCTCATGAGCAATCGCATGCGTTCGGACCGAGCTTTATAGATTGTAAGGAGGGCATTCTGAGGAAGTGAAGGGAATCGATTGTGAAGCTTTGCTAGAATCTCGTTTCTGTCTATACCTTTGCCTCAGAATATCAGTTATTATGGGAAACTGAAGTAACTGACTTGATTGTCACAGAGTACCACTATCCGCCACTTCACCGGGGTAACAAACTAAAGCACACAAATAAAGAAAAACAAACTAAAATACATAAAGAAAATTACAATCGTCCTCTTATTGAATTTACCTCAAGCTCCAACTAGATATTGTAGACACTTCTCTCAATATCTCTGAGTTGGTTTTCTAAATCCTCAACATAGGATACTAACTCTGGTGGTTGCAGAGCCCAAATACGATGTATTTTACAAAATCAAATCTGCCTTTTGAGATGAGATTTTACACGTTAAAGTGGTTTAAGAATGTCCAGGAGGAACCGTTTAGCTATGGCACTCATGATTAACAATGATAAGAGAAAACTTAATGGTTAAACAAACACGCTTATGCAATAATAATTTCAATTAGCAAAAGAATAATAAAACGAAAAAAAGAAAAATCAAATCACTGAAAAAAAAAGAGAAAAAGAACTCAATTCAAATCTGGTGGGTCACTCAAATTTATTTCGATGTCCTCTCCATATGGTTAGTACTCTAGATATGTCTTTAATATTTGGCCATTAAGTTTAAACATGACACCATTCTTTGGGTCCTTAATTTCAATTGCCCCATGTGGAAAAACAATATGAACAATAAAGGGGCTAGACCATCGAGAGCGTAACTTACCTAGGAATAGGTGTAAGCAAGAATTGAATAAAAGCACTTTCTGACCTGGAGTGAAAGATTTTCACATAATTTGCTTGTCATGGAAGACTTTCATTCGCTACTTGTAAATTTTGGCATTTTCGTATGCATCATTGTGAGTTGTAATCTTCTTTCTGAGCTAGCTTGCTGCATGTCAAAGTTTAATTTCTTGATGACCCAATATGCACGATGCTTGAGTTCCACAGGTAGGTGGCAAGCTTTTCCATACACTAGCCTGTAGGGTGACATCCCAATCGGGGTCTTAAAAGCCGTTCTATATGCCCATAATATATCATCAAGTCTTGATGACCAATCTTTTCTGTCTGGCCTCACCGTCTTTTCTAATATGTGCTTTATTTCTTGATTGGAGATCTCAACTTGGCCACTAGTTTGCGGATGATATGGGGTCACCACTTTGTGCGTGATGGAATTGTTTGTCAAAAGACTTTTGAATGTTTTGTTACAAAAGTGGGCACCACCATCACTGATTATTGCTCGAGGGAATCCAAAGCGTGAAACAATATTACTTTTCAAAAATCCTATCACCACCTTGTGATCATTGGTTCTACATGGAATTGCTTCTACCCATTTCGATATGTAGTCAACAACAACCAATATGTATTGATGGCCCAAAAAAAGGGGAAAGGGTCCCATGAAGTCGATACCCCATACATTAAAAATCTCAACCACTAAAATTAGTTTTAGATGCATCATGTTCCTTCGTGTAATGCTCCCCATTCGTTGATACCTATCACATGAAGAATAGAAAGTGTAAGCGTCTCGAAATACAGTTGGCCAATAGAAACCACATTGTAAAACTTTAGTCGCTATTTTTTTAGCGCTGAAATGGCCTCCACATGCTTGTTCATGGCAGAACGAAAGGATATTTTGAATTTCACTTTCTGGGACACATCGTCTAACAATTTGATCTGCACAATACTTGAACAAATAAGGGCCCAAAAGAAATTCTTTATTTCCGCAAAAAAATTGACCTTGTCTTGCTTGGTCCAATGCTCTGAAAGTTGACATGTAATAAGATAATTCACGATGTTAGCATACCATGGTAATACTTCCACACTCATCAATTGTTCATCTGGGAATGACTCATTCAATGTTAATGGTTCTGTAATTGTGTCAAAATGGAGACGAGAGAGATGGTCTATCACAACATTTTCTGTGCCTTTCTTATCTTTAAATTCCAAGTCGAATTACTGCAAAAGTAACACCCAACAAATTAGTCTAGCTTTTGCATCTTTCTTTGTGAGAAAATATTTAAGAGCAGCATGATCTGTGAACACAATTATTTTACAACCAATAAGATAAGATCAAAATTTTTCCAATACAAACACTACTGCTAGCATTTCTTTTTCAGTAGTTGAATAATTTAACTGTGCATCATTCAATGTCATACTAGCATAGTAAATAACATGAGGAATTCGATCAACTCTTTATCCTAATACTGCTCCTACTGCCTAATCAGATGCATCACACATGAGTTCAAATGGTAAGCTCCAGTTTGGGGGCTGAATGATGGGTGATGATGTCAATAACTGCTTTAATTTTTTAAATACCACAAGACATGAATCATCAAAGATAAAAGGTACATCTTTAGCAAGTAGATTGCATAAGGGTCTAGAAACTTTGCTAAAATCTTTAATGAAACGTCTATAAAAACTAACATGCCTAAGGAAATATCTTACTTCTCTAACTGTTTTGGGTAGAGGAAGATTAAAAATGAGATCCACCTTGGCTTTGTCAACCTCAATACCTTTGCTCGAAATGATGTGACCGAGAACAATTGGGAGAAGTGCCATTTTAACATAAAATGGCACTTCCCCCAATTTAAGACTAAGTTATTCTCGATACATCTCTGCAGAACTAGTGTTAGATGATGTAAACATTGATCAAATGAATCACCAAAGACAGAAAAGTCATCCATAAAGACTTCAAGGAATCGTTCAACCATATCTGAAAAAATGCTCAACATGCATTGTTGAAATGTAGCAGGTGCATTACATAATCCAAATGGCATCCTCCTATATGCAAAAGTGCCAAAATGGCAAGTGAAAGTAGTTTTCTCTTGATCTTTTGGTGCTATGGGAATCTGATTATATCCTGAGTAACCATCTACAAAGCAATAAAATTCATGGCTTGCTAATCTATCAAGCATTTGATCGATAAATGGTAAAGGAAAATGGTTTTTACGTGTGACGGAATTCAACTTTCTATAATTAATGCATACACGCCATCCTGTAGTCACTCTAGTGGATATCAATTCATTATCGGCATTCGTAACTACTGTGACTCCTGACTATTTAGAGACAACTTGTACAGGACTGACCCATGAACTATCAGAAATTGGGTAAATGATACATGCGTCTAATAGCTTACGGGCTTCAGTTCTAACAACTTCTTTCATGTTAGGATTTAACCGACGTTGCATTTCCCTAGTAGGTTTAGTATTTTCATCAAGGTGAATGTAATGCATGCAATCTACTAGGTTTATAACTTTGATGTCTGCTATGGTCCATCCTAGTGCTCTTTTGTGCTCTTTTTAAACATCCAATAACTTACCTTTTGTTCGTCATTGAGGGATGATGGGATGATTATCGGCAGAGTACTTTCTTCTCCCAAAAATACATATTCCAAAGTGTTGGGTAATGGTTTGCACTAGAGTTTCGGTGATGATTATGATGATGGGATGAATTTCTTTTCTGATGGTGCTAGTTGTTCAACTCTTGACTTTCATTTATTGGTATTCATGGATGGTGCTGAGTCAAGTTGGGCGTTGACCTCATCGACTGATCTGTCAATATCAAAATCCAAACCAAAGTGAGTTAAACATGTTTGTAAAGGATCATCACTAAGGTATGAAAGAAAAGTGTTATAAACTATTTCTTCTATTAAATCCACATCAACAATTCCATCATCTGTATTGTGAGGTTGTTTGGCAATGTTAAAAATGTTTAGCTCCATAGTCATGTTGCTAAAGGACAACTTCATATTTCCAGTCTTGAATTGAATGTGAGCATCCGCAGTTGCCAAGAAAGGTCAGCCTAGGATAATGGGGATGTGCTTCCTTGAATCCTGTATTGGTTGAGTGTCAATTACAATGAAATCAACAGGAAAATAAAACTTGTCTACCTGGATAAGCACGTCCTCTACAATACTACGAGGTATTTTCGTGGACCGATCTGCAAGTTCTAACACCACTAGAGTTGGGTGTAATTCTATCAATCCAAGTTTCACAAATACTGAGTAGGGTAACAGATTTACACTAGCTCCTAAATCCAATAAAGCATTCTCAATTGTGTGGTTCCCTATGCTACATGATATAGTGGGGGAACTCGAGTCTTTGCATTTTAAAGAAATTTTGTGTAGGAGTATAGAACTAACGTTTTCTGTTAAAAAGACCTTCTTTTGAATGTGAATGTTTCTCTTTTTAGTACAAAGGTCTTTAAGAAACTTGCCATAAGATGGAACTTGTTTTATAGCATCAAGTAAAGAGATGTTAACACTTACCTGTTTGAAGATTTCAAGAATCTCACATGTGGATTTTCCCTGCTTTCCTTTAGCTAACCTCTGAGGAAATGGAGCTTTGGGAACATATTCTCATGGATTGGTTTCTTCTTTCTCTTCCGATGGTGAATCCTCAACATTCACAGGTACAATTTGATTTTCTTTTCCCACTGACATCTCCACTTTGTTGTCGACTTCTTTTCCTTTTCGCAAGGTCATGACTGCTTTAACCTCTCCATGCTGTTGTGGTGAACTGGTACTTGCTTCATGTACTCTTTTAGGATTAGGCACTGGTTGACTTGGAAACTTGCCTTTCTCAACAGTCATTGCTAAGGTCTGAACTGAAGAAGCAAGTTATCCCACCATCTTTTCAAGGCTTGAAACTGATTGGGCTTGTGAGTTGAAGCTTGCTCTCATCTCATTTCGTATTTCATCAATGGTGCGGTTCTGTTGCTTGATCGTGGAGTGAGTAATATTTTTGAAATTATGGAGTGCATCCTCCCATGGTCTGGGTTGAGAGTAGTTCTGGTTCTGATTGTATGGTCTAAATGGTGGCTGAGAGGCTTAAGGAATTTGAGGAATTGGTTGCATTGGTGGAGCTGGAGCTACTGGTCCATTCTGTTGGAATCCTTGAGACCATGAAAAATTTGGGTAGTCTCTCCATCTAGGATTTTATGTGTTGGAGTATGGGTTGTAATTTGATGGCTTTCTCATTACACCTATGGCATTGGCTTGATCTGAGTATGAGTCATGGTCATGTGGTTTTATTGATTTAGCAGTCGTTAACGATGCTATTTGTCGAGAAAAACCTTCAATTATCGCTTTGACTTCTTTAATTTTTGAACTTGACTCGCCAATGTGAACCTCATTTACTCCCTTAATTCTTTTAGTGTTCCTAAGAAATCGACTCTGTTGTTGGGAATTATCCGCTTGTCGCTGGAAGAATTCCCAAATCTCTGATGCACTTTTTGACATTAGCTCTCCTCCACTTGTTGCCATTAGCTATTCTTGCACATTCGACAATAATCCCTCCAAAACGTATTGACATTGGCGTCATTTTTCGTACCCATGATGTGGACACTTCAAGAGTAGCCCATTGAATCGCTCCCATGTTTCGAAAAACTGCTCGTCTTCTCTCTGGGTAAACTCTGAAATTTTCCTGCGAATAGCATTGGTTTTATGCACTGGGAAATATTTATTTAAAAATTTTGTTACCATTTGTTCCCATGATGTAATGCTATTAGCAGGCAATGTATTGAGCCATTAACGAGGTCTATCCTTTGAAGAAAATGAGAATAGTCTAAGTTTAACATCATCATCTGAAAAATTCTCATATTTAAATGTTTGACAAACAGCATGAAAATCACTCAAATGATTATATGGGTCCTCATTTTCTAGGCCATAGAATGTTGGGAGATAATTTAGCACACTAGGTTTTAGTTCAAAACTCCTAGCAGCTACATTTGGGTATCTTATGCATGATGTGCTCAAATTAGCTAAGGGACTAAAGTAGTCCTTAAATGGCCTCTCATGTGGTGGTACTTGTTGTTGCAAATTCATTTTATTTTTAATGTATTTTTGTGTGCGTAGTGTTTTTTCTAATTCAAGGTCTATAGGCTAAAGATTAGGTAATAATGATCTTCGACCATGCACGCAAAGAACATAAATAAATAGGAACAAAACAAATAAAAATAAAGAAGAAGGAGAAATTACAGTACTTGTTAGCCTAAAGGACTACACATAATGTAATTTTGATGATAACAAACATGTGTCTTAAGTAAAAATAATAAATATTGTATTTCACGTTTTTACTAGTTTTTGAAAGATAATATTTATGCAAGTGAATCAAGTGCAATCAAGATTGAAGACACACTCAACGGACAACGGCGACATCAAGAATTGTCTACAGCTCAACGAACAAATTAGTGCGATAAATTCTTGTAAAGCCGGTATGATTTAATTGATGCATGATTTAGTATTTGAGAAGCTCAAGAGATTAATATAATTAAATACTTTTCATAAGCTAAAAGGTTTTATTTTTATAAAGTAAAGTATTTTGTGGAATTGAGTAATTTGGATTTAAATGCTAAGTTTTGAAATCTTTGATTTTAATAAGTATTATTATTAAATTTCAGAGTTGGATATTTTTACAAACATTTGAAATGTTTTGGGCCATACTATAATTTATGAATATTTTGGACTAAAGTGAAAGGTTTTGAAAACTTTGAAAAATATGGGTATTATGTTAAAAAGGACCTTTATGCGAAACAATAAAATCTTTGGGGCCATATCATAATTCTCAAAGTTTGGAAAAGACAATTATTTTTAGGAAGTTCTGAAATTGGACCTATTTGCAAAGTTTTCTAACATTTTGGGTCATAGTATAATTATAAAAAGTTTTGGGCTAAAGTGTAATTTAAGTGAACAACATTACTATAGCAAAATTCAAAAATAACGGTAATATCACTATTCCTGAGCGGCTAGCCGCTTAGGCGCTGAAATTTGTCTATAACGGCTAGTTTTCGGGCTTTCACTATAAAAACTCAACTCAAACTTCATTTTAAGAACTAACACAAGGAAAAACAATACCATATAACATATATTGAACTTCCATTTCGTAAATCATCATTTGTTGAATCATCATTGAGCTATAATTTGTTTATCCACTCTTAGAGAGAGTTTTTGTTGCAATTTTCATTTCTCATCAAATTGTGAGTGTATAAGTGTGGGAAACACTTGGGGTGAAGAGATTAGGGATATAATTTCTTGTTGTAAAGGTTCATTGACACCTTGGAAGTCAATTGTAAACATTTGAAGCCTTGGGAGGCTTGGATAATGAATTCCTCAAGCGGGTAAGCTTGGAGGCGTGGACGTAGGCGGGGATAGCCGAACCACGTAAAAATCCTTGTGTTTGTTTTCTCTTCTCTTACTCTTTTAATATTGTACATGATTGAATTTATTATTTTTTATTTGATTAAGGTGATAGATTAAAGTGTTGTGTGAATTGTATTGCATAAATTTTAAAATCCCAATTCACCCCCCTCTTGGGTTGCATAACTTGCATATTAGTACTAACCTTATCACGCTGTTAAAACCTTTCTATAAAAACAGTAAAACAAATACGTGAAATAAATTAACTAAAAATAAATTAATAAGATAAACAAAAATTACAAAGAAAAATAACTTGAAAATTAAATTACAAAACTTTAAAGAAGAGAAAAAGAAAATAAATTATTACCTCTAATCGCAGATTCGCTTTTTTTTTTTAATAAAAAAAATACAAGAAAATAAATAAAAGAAATTATTCATAAAAATTAATTTTACGAATTAAAATAACTTACCTCCCCGACAACGGTGCCAAAAACTTGTTGTGCAAATTTTATTAAACTCGCAAGTGCTCGAATCTATTGTAGAATAGATTAATGGTGACGAATGTCGATCCCACGAAGAGCTGGATTTTAATTATATGTAGAATTAATTTTGTATGAGGGTGGTTGGATTTGTGGTGAAAGTGACTTATATTATCCTAAAATTGGAATTGAAATGGCGAGAATAAATTAAAGAGAAATATATTGAAATGACGTACTTGGGTATCTGGATCCGTATCAACATGCACCATGGGCTAAATATTCCTTATTAATGCTAATTAAATCATGAGGGGGGTTTCCACACCTCATGAACCACGCTCTAATCAATATGGTGCTAAGGGCTTATCGTGCCAAATAATAATAACCTTATACTAGGGAGCTGGTGAAACCAAGGCGGTATCTAGACAAGATTATTATTATTTGTCGACGAGAAGTCAAAACATCCACAAAAACTAGAGGGGAAGAGAAAATAAATTTACCAAATAAAGCTCATGACACATGTTAAGACTTCACCTTCAACCTAAGCTTGAAAGAAAATTAGCTACTCATAATTAAATTAGGGGCAAAATGAAAATTTATTAAAATACGTAGAAAATACAAGATGGAGAAGGAATTATAGAAAATGGAATCCAAAAATGGATTCAGAGATGCCAAATTAGGGGGGGCCCATTTTTATGGATACATTGAGTAAATCATGGCCATTAGATTAAAAACAGTTTGGACGCTCAAGATTGTGCCACGTCATCAGTCAACAGTACGCAGTTTGACCATGCGGTTTGAACAGTGACACGGTTTGGTTGAAAATAATTCTGTGTATATGCATGTACCGTACGCGTAATTTTTGGTCCACTAACATACTGCCACGTCACCAATCAACAGTACATAAGAATTTTAGTCCAAAAGAATCGTGACACCTCATCAGTCAATGCCACATCATTGGTCGATGCCACATCATCGATCCGTCTATGTGAATAGTGTCGTGAACAGTAACGTAGACAGTACTGTACATGTGAACAATGCCATTTTTCCTTTTATGCTCCTCCTAAGGTTTTCGACCATCCTGAGTTCAAAAGTGATGTCTGTTTTGCCGTCTGATCTCTCGTTCATTGTGAAATGACCATAATGCCCCTAAAATATATAAAATACTTAATTAAAATAAAAAACACGTAATTAAATCACAAGAAGCTTAAATACATAAAAGTAAGGGTGTTAGTAAGACTTGAAATGTAAAATGACGATTTTCTCCTTTATAAATATATATTTTCTAACACTCAACACAAGGCAGTGTGCTTAGTTCGGGCACACCTCTGTGAAGGTAGTCTTGTGGCTATTGATAGTTTTGGGAGAAAAGAAATGGGCAGAAAGGAGATTGGAGAGTCTAGAGAGTGATTGGAAGTTGAGATTTGACTGAAAATTGAGGAAAATTTGGTTAAAAATGGCAAGAACAATGCAGCTGGTTCTAGGGTTTTAATTTTGGGATTTAAAAATTTTTAAATCGAAAACAAGTTTTAATCGGTTAAAAAGGTTCTAAATAGGATAAAAATGGTTTGTAATGCTTCAATTTGGTGAAAAATGACAAGAAAAATGATGGATTTGAAAGAAAGAAACAGGTGCAGTCGCGGGTTGAGAGAGAAAAAGAGTTAAGGGTAAAACGAAATGAGGAAGAAAATGGGTCACTGTGCACTTATCGCAGGATAACGACGGGCCGTTATAGAGATATCGATGAACCGACAGCATCCAGAGAGCTTCCCAAAAATTTTCTTGCAAACGGCGAGCTGTTAGTGAACTATCGACGAGCCGACAACGTTCAGAGAGCTTGTTAAAAATTTTCTTTCAAATGGCGAGTCGTTATCTGAGATATCGGCAGACCGACAGTGTCAAGAAAGCTTGCCAAGGTTTCTGCGCCAAAACGGTTAGCCATTTATAGTGATAACAGCAATATGTTTTCTACAACTTATGATTTCGCACATGTATATTGATATTTGGCCAGTAAATAATACATTCCAAGATCATTTTATTGATCTAAAAACATTTTAAGGGCCAGTCTAATGCATAATTCATGAACATCTATGTATTTCGACAATTAATTCATACACATTTTCAAAAGTACACACATTCCACTTGTATATCATGATTAAGCATTTCATAGATATTAAATCGTCAAATCATAAATCAATCAATTTTAATAGTCTCATAACATGAATAGAGATGTTAATGCGAAAATTTCATCATCCCAAGTTCATGCTGAATTTTTTAAAATTGTTCTTCGCAAAGAGGTTTTGTAAAAATATCGGTAAGTTATTTTTCCATAGAAATAAACTCTAATGCAATATCTCCCTTTTGAACATGATCTCTCAAGAAATGATGTCTAATTTCTATATGCTTGGTTCTATAGTGCTGAATGTAATTCTTTGAAAGATTTATAGCACTAGTATTATCACACTTAATGGGAATTTGTTCAAGATTTATGCCATAATCTCTAAGTGTTTGTTTCATCCAAAGTGCTTGTGCACAACAACTTCCGGCGGTGATATCTTCAGCCTCGGTGGTTGAGAGTACAACATAATTTTGTTTCTTACTAAACCATGAAACAAATGAATGACCTAGTAAATGGCAAGTTCCACTAGTGCTTTTCCTATCAACTTTGTATCCAGCAAAATCCGCATCCGAATAACATGTTAAATCTATATGAGTTCTTTTAGGATACCAAAGGCCAAGATCTATGGTTCCACTTAAATAACGGAAATTCTTTTTACAGCAAGTAAATGAGATTTCTTGGGACATGATTGAAATCTTGCACAAAAAAATACACTAAACATGATATCGGGTCTACTTGCGATTAAGTAAAGTAAAGATCCGATCATACCTCGATACGTTTTGATATCCACTTCTTTGTCTTTTTCATCTTTGTCAAGCTTAGTTATTGTGCTCATTGGAGTGCTTTTGGTCTTTGAATCATCAATGCCAAATTGCTTGAGTATGTCTTTCACATACTTGGCTTGATTTATGAAAATTCCTTCCTCATTTTGTTTTATTTGTAGCCTAAGAAAGTACTTCAACTCTCCCATCATACTCATTTCAAATTCTTTACTCATACAAGATGAAAATTCTTTACACAACAATTCATTAGTAAAACCAAAAATAATATCATCAACATAAATTTGAACAACAAGAATATCTTGGTTCTTATGCTTAACAAAGAGAGTAGTATCCGCTTTACCCATCGAAAAATCGTTATCCAATAAGAAATTCTTAAGCCTAGCATACCATGCTCTAGGTGCTTGCTTTAATTCATACAATGCTTTTAACAACTTATAAACATGATTTAGAAATTTTTCATTTTTAAAATCAGGGGGTTGTTTCACATAAACTTACTCCATAATATAGCCATTTAAGAATGCACTTTTGACATCCATTTGAAATAAAATAAAATCTTTATGACATGCAAATGCTAATAGTATCATAATGGATTCTAGTCTAGCTACGGGTGCAAATGTTTCATCAAAATCAATTCCCTCTTCTTGGTTGTAACCTTGAGCTACTAGTCTAGCTTTATTCCTTACAACCACACCAGATTCATCCATTTTATTTCTAAATACCAATTTAGTGCCTATAATGGAATGATGTTCTGGTTTAGGAACTAATTCCCACACATTATTTCTCTCAAATTGATTTAACTCCTCTTGCATTGTCATAATCCAAGATTCATCATTTTCTACATCCGCAAAGGATTTTGGTTCAATTTGAGATATGAATCCAGTATGCTCACAAGTATTTCTAAATGATGATCTAGTTGTTATGCTACTTGAGGGATCTCCTAAAATCAAGTCCTTAGGATGAGAAGAAACATGCCTCCACCCCTTGGGGAGTGATTGAGATGTACCTTCATTTTGCTCTACATTCGTTTCTTCATGTTGCTCATCTTGATTCCCATGAGATGCATCCTTTTGGTTATCTTTTGATGACTCTTTTTGTAATTCCTCATCTGCATCACTATCAACAATAACTTTCTTCGTAGAGGAGGGGTTAGATTCATCAAACGTAACATGCATAGATTCTTCCACAACTAGAGTTCTTTTGTTATAAACTCTATAAGCTTTGCTTGAGTTTGAATACCCAAGAAAAATGCCAACATCGGATTTTGAATCAAATTTGCCAAGATTATCTTTTGTGTTCAAAATAAAACATTTGCATCCAAAAACTTTAAAATAACTAATGTTGGGTTTTCGATCTTTCCAAAGCTCAAATGGAGTTTTATTAAGATGAGGTCTAATCAACACATGATTTAAAACATAACAAGTGGTGTTGACGGTCTCGGCCCAAAAATACTTAGGCAAAGAATTTTCATTTAACATGGTCCTAGCAATTTCTTGAATGGATCTATTCTTTCTCTCAACAACTCCATTTTGTTGTGGAGTTCTAGGTGATGAAAATTGATGCACAATGCCTAGATTATTGCAAAAGGTTTCAAATGCATAGTTTTCAAACTCTCCTCCATGATCACTTCTAATGCATGCAATACCATACCCTTTTTCATTTTGAATTTTCTTACAAAGCACTTTAAAAGCATCAAGAGCATCATCCTTATTAGCTAAGAATAATACCCATGTGTATCTTGAAAAATCATCAACAATTCCAAAAGCGTAATATTTTTCACTCAAGCTAGCATACCTTGAAGGTCTAAATAAATCTATATGAAGTAATTGAAGCGGTTTTGAAGTAGAAATATGATTTTTGCTTTTAAAAGAGGTTTTGATTTGTTTACCAAATTGACATGCTTACAATTTTTATCTTTTTGAAAACCGATTTTTGGAAGACCTTTGATTAAATCATTTTTGGAAATCTTTGAAATTAAATCCATGCTTGCATGTCCTAGTCTTCTATGCCATAACCAACCATCATCATGCAATGTCGAAAAACATTTATCATTAGTAGATGCACATTCTATGTCAATGGTATAAACATTACCATATCTATTTCCAATAAATAAAATCTTGTTATCACATGCATTCTTAATAACACATCTAGATTTATCAAAAGCAACTTTATAACCTTTGTCACACAATTGACTAATACCAATCAAGTTGTGTTTTAAGTTTTCAACTAAACATACATTTTCAATTAGGGTTGACGAAATTTTACCGATATTTCCAATTCCGAGAATCTTTCCCTTTAAATTGTCTCCAAAAGAAACATCTCCACTGTTTTCGATTTTGGTGAAACTTGAAAACCATGCATAGTTTCCGGTCATATGCCTTGAACAATCACTATCCAAGTACCATTTATTTTTCTTCTTCTTTAAGCCTTGTGGAGAAAATCTCAAGTCTTAGGTACCCAAAACTTTTTGGGTCCTTGAATGTTAGCAATGGTTATTTTTGGAACCCAAATACATTTCCCACCATAATATACATTTCTTTTCACTGGACATCTATTTTTCATATGACCATCTTGATTACAATAATGACATACGACTTGATTGTTAATAGATGTACTCTTCACAAAGTAGTTTTATAATACTTTTGTTTCAAATTAGGCTTATAGCCAAGTCCTCCTTTATCAAATACACATTTTTGTGAATTAAGCAAGTTCTCCAACATCTTTTGCCCGTTTGTAAATTTTAGCACAATTTCATTTAGTTCATTATTCTTCTTCTTAAGCACTTCATTCTCTTTCATCAATTCATCTACATGTGCATGCATTCTTTTTACCAATTTTCATCAACTCATTTGTAATTCTTTAAAAGCATCATAGGTAGGATCACTTACCTCATTGAGATCATCATCATCTCCTACTGCCATAAGTGCTAGGTTTGATACTTCTTGTGATTCTTCTTCATCACTTGAATCTTTATCGCTATCATCCCAAGTAGCAACCATGGCTTTCTTCTTGAGTTTTTTGAGAAGTGGGCATTCTGATCTTATATGGCTGGGCTTTTTGCATTCATAGCATATGATTACCTCTTTCTTCTCCTGTTGGTTCTTGAGGTTTCTAAATTTTCTTCGCTCACCAGTTTTCTTGAAAAATTTTCTGAACCTCCTTGCTAGCATAACCAATTCCTCATGATCCGGTTCACTTTCCCCATCACTTTCATATTTTGAGGCTTTGAGAGCAATGCTTTTCTTTTTCTCCTCATTGCATTTTTCTGCTACCACGTCTCTTCATAAGAGATAAGAGAGACAATTAAATCATCAATAGGTAAGGTATTTAAATCTTTGGCTTCCTCAATTGCAGTTCTCTTATGTCTCTATTCTTTTAGAAGTGACCTAATGATTTTCTTGACTTTCTCACTATTCGAAAAAATCTTTCCTAGGCTACTATGTTTGTGAATCGTGTATACATAGAATACACATTTTCATTTTGTTCCATTTGGAACAATTTGTATTGACGAGTGTATCTACTAATTTTAGACTCTTTAACTTGATTTGTCCTTTCATAGACAACTTCAAGTTTATTCCATATTTCTTGAGCACTCTCACAACTAGATACTCTATGAAATTCTTTCTTATTTAGAGCACAAAATAAAGCATTCATTGCCTTAGAGTTTAAAGACATTTTTTTCTTTTCTAACTCACTCCATTGACTTGACGATTTAGGAATAGCATCTCCTACTTCATTTTTAATCATAGGCATGAATGGACCATCACAAACAACTTCAAAAATTTCGTAATTTAAGGCTTGCAAATAAATTCTCATTCTAGTTTTCCAATATGGGTAGTCATTACCATCAAGGAATGGTGGCCTAGTTGTGGATTGTCCTTCTCTAAAGGTAGAGTCATTTTGGATTGCCATGGATCTTTTACTCTAAACGATTAAGTCCTAAAATGAGAACAAAGCTCTGATACCAAATGAAATACTACCTAAGCAACTCAAGAGGGGGGTGAATTGGGTTATTAAAAATTAAGCTAAGCAAACCACACAATAATTTAATCTATTGCTTTAATGAAATAAAAAAAACAATAAATTTAATTAAGCAAGATAATAAAAGAGTAAGGGAAGAGAAATCAAACACGTGATTTTTATGTGGTTCAGTTAACCGTGCCTACGTCCACGCCTCCAAGCTCACCGGGCTTGAGGATTCCACTAAGCAAGTCTCCAAGGCTTCAACCGCTCTTACAATTGACTTTCAAGGTGTCAATAAACCTTTACACAAAGAGAATATCCCCAATCTCTTATCCTAAGTGTATCCCAACACTTACAACCTCTCAATTTGATTTTCAAAAATATTACAAAAATAAATCTCTCTCTTACACAATGTGTTTGGTTACAAATGAAAATCTAAAGTGTGAGTAAGTGAAATGAATACAAGAATTTAAGGCTCAATGAAAGTTGTATGCTCAATAATTTGCATAAAGATAACTGTTGGAATCGTTGAAGTTTTAATTTGATTGAACTTATTTATAGTTGGAGCTAAAAACTAACCATTATTGACTTTCTGCTCACTATCAGATTGGCATTAACTAGATGTCGGATCGTCGTTTTGACTGGTCAATATGATTGTTGGGCTGAATTTTTAAATTGTCGGATCACTGTTAATGTCCAGAGGCTACTCTTCAATTCTGTTCGATGTCGGCTAGCCGTTATCAAGATGTCGGTTCGCCGTTTGCTACAGTGAACTATTTTGTAAATTTATAGTTTGGCCCTAAAACTTTATAGAATTATACTATAACCTAAAACTTTATAAAACTTGTCAAATAAGTCCATTTTTCAGAATTTTAAGCAATATTTGCTAATTTCAAAGTTCTCAAAACGTTTTCAATTTAAATCATTAACATGAAGATCAAAAAGTTACTTTTTATTGAATATAAAGCCTTTTATGGTATGAAAACTATATGAAAGAATAATTTGAGCTTTTAAATCAATCTTAATCAAGTTTGTTATCATCAAAATCAATATTAAAGAAATATTTATGTTAACACTCTAGGAGCCCTAGGAAAGACCTTTTCAAATAGCGAGAAAGTTAAGAAAATCATTAGGTCGCTACTTAAGGAATTGAGACAAAAAAGGACTGCCATTGAGGAAGTCAAAGATTTAAATATCTTACCTATTGATGATTTAATTGGTTCTCTCATTCCATATAAAGAAGATTTGGCAGCAGAAAAAAAACATGAGAAAAAAAAGAAAAGTATTGCTCTCAAAGCCTCAAAACATAAGAGTGATGAAGAAAACAAGCTTGATGATGAGGAGTTGGCTATATTGGCTAGAAGATTTAGAAAGTTTTACAAGAAGACTAATGAACGGGGAAAGTTCAGAAACTACAAAAATAAAATGGAGAAGAAAGAGCCAATTACTTGCTATGAATGCAAGAAGCCCGAACACATACGACGAAATGTCCTCTCCTCAACAAACTCAAGAAGAAAGCTATGGTGGCCACATGGGATGATAGCGATGGGGAAACAAGCGATGATAAAGAGCAACAAGAGATGACAAATTTAGCTCTCATGGCTTTTGGGGAATAATCATGTGATGAACTCGATGAGGTAAATGATTTTCCTACATATGATGAGTTACATAATGCTTTCAAAGAATTGCATGATGAATGGATAAAAATTAGTAAAAAGAATGTATGTCTTAAAAAGAAAATGGTAGAGCTCAAAGATGAAAATGAATCTCTAAGTACAAAGATTACATGCCTAGAATTAGAGAATAAAGCATTGCATGATAAAATTGCATTATCAAATGAGAAACCTAGTACTTCACATGAGCATCTAGAATCACACATAGATAACTTGAAAAATGAAAATGAAATACTTAAGAAGAATAACAATGAATTAAATGAGATTGTTTTAAGATTTACAAATGGGCAAAAAATGTTGGATAATTTGCTTCATTCACAAAAATGTGTGTTTGATAAAGGAGGACTTGGCTATAAACCTAATTTGAAACAAAAGTATTATAAGAACTACTTTGTGAAGAATACATCTATTAACAATCAAGTTGTATGTCATTATTGTAATCAAGATGGTCATATGAAAAATAAATGTTCAGTGAAGAGAAATGCATATTATGGTATGAAATGTGTTTGGGTTCCAAAAGGAACCATTACTAACTCTCAAGGATCCAAAAATATTTGGGTACCTAAAACTTGAGACTTTCTCTGCAGGGCTTGAAGAAGAAGAAGAATAAGTGGTACTTGGACAATGGTTATTCAAGACACATGACGACGAATTATTCTTGGTTTTCAAGTTTTACCAAGATTAAAAATGGTGGAGATGTATCGTTTGGAGATAATTTAAAAGGAAAAAGCATTGGTATTGACAATGTCGGTAATGTATCCTCTACTGTTATTGAAAATGTGTGTTTAGTTGAAAACTTAAAACACAACTTGCTTAGCATTAGTCAATTATGTGATAAAGGATATAGAGTTATCTTTAATGAATCAAAATATGTTATTGAGAATGCATGTGATGGTAAGGTTTTGTTTGTAGGAAATAGATGTATTAATGTCTATACCATTATTATAGATTGTGCATCTATAAATGATAAATGTTTCTTTGCATTGCATGATGACGGTTGGTTATGGCATAGAAGATTAGGTCATGCAAGTATGAATTTGATTTCAAAAATCTCGAAAAATGATTTGGTTAAAGGTCTTCCAAAAATTAGTTTTCAAAAAGATAAAGTTTGTAAAGCTTGCCAATTTAGAAAACAAATCAAAACTTCTTTCAAAAATAAAAATCATATCTCTACTTCAAAACCACTTCAAATTCTTCACATAGATTTATTTAGACTTTCTAGATATGCTAGTTTAAATGGCAAATATTATGCATTTATGATTGTGGATGATTACTCTAGATACACATGTGTATTATTCTTAGCTAATAAGGATGATGCCTTTGATGCATTCAAAATTTTCTGTAAAAAGGTTCAAAATGAAAAAGGTTATTCTATTACTTGCATTAGAAGTGACCATGGTGGAGAATTTGAAAATCATACATTTGAGAATTTTTGTAATGATTTTGGCATTAAGCATCAATATTCATCACCTAAGACTTCACAACAAAATGGAGTTGTTGAAAGAAAGAATAGGTCTATTCAAGAAATGGCTAGGACCATGTTGAATAAAAATGCTTTACCAAATATTTTTAGGCTGAAGCCGTCAACACCGCTTGTTATGTTTTAAATCGGGTGCTGATTAGACCTCATCTCAATAAAACTCCCTATGAGCTTTGGAAAGATAGAAAACCCAACATTAGTTATTTCAAAATTTTTGGATGCAAATGTTTTATTTTTAACACAAAAGATAATCTTGGTAAATTTGATCCAAAATTTGATGTTGGTATTTTTTTTTTTTTGTTATTCAAACTCAAGCAAAGCTTATAGAGTGTATATAAAAAAACTTTGGTTGTGGAAAAGTCTATGCATGTTACATTTGATGAGTCTAATCTTTCCTCTACGGAGAAAGTTGTTGTGGATGGTGATGTATATGAAAAGCTATAAGAAGAGTCATCAAAGGATAGCCAAAAGAATGCAGAAAACCAAGAATAGCAACATAAAGAGGAGAATGCGAAGCAAAATGAAGGTACGTCTCAATCACTCCTCAAAGAATGAATGTATGTTTCTGCTCACCCTAAGGATGTAATTTTAGGAGATCCCTCATGAGGTGTAACCACTAGATCATCACTTAGGAACACATGTGAGCATGCTGCATTCATTTCTCAAATTGAACCAAAATCGTTTACGGATGTAGGAAATGATGAATCTTGGATTATGGCAATAGACGGAGAGTTGAATCAATTTGAGAGAAATAATGTATGGGAATTAGTTCTTAAACCAGAACATCAATCCATTATAGGAACCAAATGGGTATTTAGAAATAAAATGGATGAATCTGGTGTGGTTGTAAGAAATAAAGCTAGACTAGTGGCTCAAGGTTACAACCAAAAAGAGGGAATTGATTTTGATGAAACATTTGCACCTGTAGCTAGACTAGAATCCATTAGAATGCTCTTAGCTTTTGCATGTCATAAAGATTTTATTTTATATCAAATGGATGTCAAGAGTGCTTTCTTAAATGGTTATATTATGGAGGAAGTTTATGTGAAACAACCTCCTGGTTTTGAAAATGAAAAATTTTCAAATCATGTGTATAAGTTATCTAAGGTATTATATGTATTAAAACAAGCACCTAGAGCATGGTATGGTAGGCTTAAAAACTTCTTGTTAGATAACAATTTTTCGATGGGAAAAGCGGACACAACTCTATTTTTTAAGCATAAGAACCAAGATATATATATTGTTCAAATTTATGTTGATGACATTATCTTTGGTTCTACTAATGAATTGTTGTTTAAAAAATTTTCATCCTGTATGAGCAAAGAATTTGAGATGAGTATGATGGGAGAGTTGAAGTACTTCCTTGGACTCCAAATCAAACAAAACGAAGAATGAATTTTCATAAATCAAGCCAAGTATGTGAAAGATCTACTCAAAAGATTTGGCTATGATAATGGAACGGAAAAAAAGCACTCAATGAGTACTACCATAAAGCTAGACAAAGATGAGAAAGGTAAGGAATTTGACATCAAGACTTATCGAGGTATGATTAGATCCTTACTCTACTTGACTGCTAGTAGACCTGATATTATGTTTAGAGTATGCTTGTATGCTAGATTTCAATCTTGTCCTAAAGAGTCACACATGCTTGCTGTCAAACGAATTTTTTGATATTTGATTAGCACTATTAATCTTGGCCTTTGGTATCCTAGGGGAACTCATATTTACTTAACTTGTTATTCGGATGTCGACTTTATCGTATATAAGGTTGATAGAAAATATACTAGTAGAACATGTCACTTCCTAGGTCATTCACTTGTCTCTTGGTGTAGTAAGAAACAAAACTCGGTTGCACTTTTAACCACCGAGGCAGAATATATTGCCGCAGGTAGTTGTTGTGCACAAATTTTTTGGATGAAACAAACCCTTAGAGACTATGGTATTAAACTCGATTAAATACCTATCTTGTGTGACAATACGAGTGCTATTAATCTATCTAAGAATCCCATTCAACATTCTAGGACTAAGTATATAGAAATTATGCATCATTTTCTTAGAGATCATGTTCAAAACGGAGATATTGTGATTAAATTTGTTTCCACTGAAAATCAACTTGCGGATATCTTTACAAAACCTCTTAGTGAAGAGCATTTTATAAAGATAAGACATTAGCTTGCAATGATGAATGTTGCATCTTGAATTATGAATTGTTGATTAAGCTGATGTGTTTATTCTTGTATGCATTTATGTTTCATTTAATTTTAAATGGCTTATTGAAAAGTTTTAAATCACAAAATGATTTAAAATTGATCAATTTTTAAGCCAAAAATAAATTTGTGTGTATAATACAAGTCTAAGAGCTTACCAAAATTCAGTAAGAGTCAAAATGAGTTCCAAAGATTAACCGGTATATCGCTTCTATCAACTGAAAAATCATTTTTCTTAATGATTATTCTCTGGATCAAATTCGGATAACTGGATTCTGAAAATCAGTAAGCCGGATTGGCTTTGGTTGCTCTCGGGTTAAGTTCCAGATAACCGGATTGGAAAACCGGTAAACCGGTTAAGAAAGTTTTGTTTCTAGACAGAAATCGGTCAACCGGTTATGAAATCTGGAAAGCCGGATTCGGTTTGGAACTTACTGGACACAAACCGGGCATTCGGTTATGAAATCCAGAAAGCCGGATTTGCAAAACTTCTTTTCTGCCTCAAAATCAAACAGTCGGTTCTTCAAACCTGTAAGCAGAATTACTTTTGAAAAATTTTTGGAAAACTGGTTTTGGTTTTTGAAGTCATTGCGTCACAACTGGATAACCGGTTATCTAATCCGAAAAGCTAAATTTGCAAACCCCTTTTCTGCCTCAAAACCGGACAGTCGGTTCCTCTATCCGGAAATCCAGATTTGCGTAACTAACTCACTGTCCAACAATCGGATAACCGGTTAGTGCTATCCGGATAACCGAATTCGCGAATATAAAAGTTGTTTTTCTTCTTCCTTCTTTCGGTAAACCGGATATCATTTTCTTTCTAAAAACCGTTTCTTCCTTCATTCTTTTTCACTCCAAAATCCATCATTTCCACTCGTTTTCGATTCAAATTGATTCATAAATCTTATTCCCCATCCATTCTTATGGCCGAAATCATCTTTCAAATCCATTTTCCACATCAAACTCACTAGATCTGAAATCAAACCTAGGGTTTCCAACGAATTTTCTCTATCTAGATTTCTTCCTCTTAAGTCATTTTTGAATCGAAATTGCACCTCAAAATCTCTTTCAATCCTCATCATCGCCCTTCTCATTGCCTCATTTCACTTCAAATTACTTAAAATCATCATGTCCAGCTCGCGACCGGTTCGAGGAAAAGGCAAAGAACCGGTTCAACAAACCAAACTGTCACGGCAAGCAGGGGGCACCTCCAATCAATCCAACGTTGAGTCTACACACTTTCAGAATAAGCATTTAGTCAAACGATTTCACCAAAGCTTCATGACCCATGAGGTACTTTTTACATTTTTCGTTTTACCGGATTGGCTTCATAGTCTCAATATTAGTCATAGAAATTTGTATCAATTGTTGGAAGAAGTTGGTTGGATTAATGCACTTATGATTGAGGAGAATGTGTATCCCGACTTGGTGAAAGTGGTTTACTCGAATATGGACATTTCCGAGGAGAAAAAGAATCGAGTAATCACCAATGTTGGAGGAGTGTTGATTGATTTTGATGTTTCGGAGTTAAATTCTATTATAGAAACCTACAATTATGGCTTAGAAATTTTCTCGCCTAAGAAATCTCCCAAACTTGATAGTTATGTTCATGTTGATGCCGTTAGAAATATATGCCGGCGTAATGACCTTTCAGTTGAAAATTGAAACATTCATTTTCGCACTCAATGCCTCTGTCTCCAAACTCAGATTTTGCTACGTTTTATTTAGTGCATTGTACTTCTTAGATCAGGGCATTTGGATAAGGTTTCCCATATGGATGTTGCTTTAATTGATTGTATCCTTAGACGTCGTCCGATTAATTTGGGGTATACCATTATCCAAACTATGCTTTCCATTCCTAACTTGATTACCCGTTCCCTTTTGTATGATCATTTTATCACTCGGATCCCTAAATACTTTAAGGTTCCGATTAGTGAACCATCATGTAAACCTTTTAAGAGTATTAGGGATGAAGCTGTATATGCCTTAGGATTTGAGTGGAAAAATAGAACTTGGGTAAAATTCACTGACAACAAGTTCACTTTTCTTGCTCCGAGTGATGATCGGCCACTCAACATTGTGGTTCCTATTAATCAACTTCCTGATTTCTCACTTCCATTTCGAGGCCAGGGTAGACGCCGAGACCCTCCAGTGTCTGCCTCTACACCCGCTTCATCACCTCTAGAGCCTCTAGCCTTTGAAGAGGTTATTCGTCAGCAGCTTATGGATGAGGTGCGAACCCTTTCCGTATGGCAGACCGACTTGGAGCAGCACATACTTGCAGAGCACCAGCGCCTTTCACAGCAGCATCAACAGCTCATTCATGGACAGCGCCTCCTCTTTGAGCACTTCGGCATTCCATATCCATAGCCACCTCCATCACCACTATCCTCACCACCTCAGTAGTCTCTTATGCTTGTATTTGGACACAGCAACATTTCATTTACTGCTTTATGTTCTTTTATTTTCATTTAGATTTTATGGATATTGTTATGTTGGATTATATGTCTGTTTTGGATGATATAGATTTGATATGGTTGATTGTTATGTTCTTTACTTCTATTTTGGATAACTTTGAACTAATATGCTTGCCTTGAGATTTTGATGATTGATAGGGGGAGTTTTTACTCTTTTTTATTATGAAGGGGGAAGATATAATATGGAAGGGGGAGATATGGTAGATATGATTGTTATGAAACATTTTCATATGCATTTATGCAGGGGGAGTCTTTTAAATAATTTTCAAATTAGTTTTTAATCTTGTATTGATTAAGGAGAACTCTTCATAACTAAATCAAATTTTTATAATGTGTTTTGTCATCATAAAAAATGGGGAGATTGTTAGCCTATAGGGCTATAAATGTTGATTTTGATGATAACAAACCACATGTTTTGGATAAATAAATATTTACACATTGTGCTTTTATAACAAGAAAATGATTTTTATGTTATTAGAGTGTTTTTCAAGATGTGGAATAAAGTGAAAGGATTTTGTCATCTTTGATTTTAATAAATATTATTTTGAATTTCGAATTTGGACCTAATTGAAAATATTTAAATATTTTGGGCCATTCTATAATTTCACATATCTTGGGCCATATCATAGTTTCAAAAATTTTTAGGATTAACAAAGTATTATTTAAAAATTCTGAAATTAGACTTATTTGAAAATTTTCATAACATTTTGGGTCATAGTATAGTTATATAAAGTTTTTGGGTCAAACTTTAATTTTTAAAAAAAGTTCACTTTAGTAGTTACTGTAGCAAGCGGCTAACCGGATTTGACAAGCGAAAGACCGAATTTTGGGCAGTAGCTTATGGGAATGAAAGCGGCTATCCAGATTTCAAAAGCAGCATACTGGATGTTCTAAAATTCAAATTTTTGCTATAACGGTAACATAAAAGCGGCTAACCGAATTCTGAAAGCGGCAAGCCAGTTATCATCAGAAAACACATAACGACTAGTTTTGAGGCTCAAACTATATAAACTCAAATCAAATTCATTTTCAAGCTCTCTTACAAGCAAAAACAAAAAGCACACAACATATATTGAGCTCTCATTTCGCAAATCATTATACATTGAATCATATTTGTTCTGCAATTTGTATATCTTCTCTTTAAGAGAGTTTTTGTTGTAATTTTTATTTCCTCCTCAAATTTGTGAGTATTTAAGTGTGTGAGACACTCGAGTGAAGAGATTTGGAGATAATCTCTTTGTTGTAAAGGTTCATTGACACCTTGAAAGTCAATTGTAAGCATTTGAAGCCTTAGAAGGCTTGGATAGTGAAATCCTCAAGCTTGGATTGCTTGGAGGCGTGGACGTAGGCAGGGATTGCCGAACCACGTAAAAATTCTTGAGTTTGCTTTCTCTTTCCCTACTAATTTATTATTGTGCTTTTATTGAATTTATTTTTTTCAAATTTTATTAAGGCATTAGATTGGATTGTTGTTTGGTTTGATTAGGATAAGTTTTAAAATACCAATTCACCCCCCTCTTAGGTTACATAACTTGTATTTTAGAAATGTTATCAGTTCTTTAACATTGGTCACAAGTGTTGTAGAATGCTTGCCAAAATGTCCACCAACTTCACGAGAATGACAATGTTGTAGAATGCTTCTCATTTATTCTTCCGTCATACATCGTCGAATGATTTGGTCTGAACAATACTTATACAAGAACAGATATTCCCAAAGATAATACTTTACATCTGAGAGAAATTTCTTTTTTTTTTGACTTGATAAATCAGAAGGAACAATGGCGCTCGCTAAATAGTTCACAAAATTTGCATACCATGGTGCATTGCAAGTTTGAAGAGGTAGCAGTTTTTCATCAGGAAATTCTTCGGTGATTGAAACCATTGCATTATCCCCTCGCTCTCCCTGCTCTAACAGAGATAAATGATCTGCCACCAGATTTTCAGATCCCTTCCTATCCTGAATCTCTAAATCAAATTCTTGTAGTAAAAGTACCTAACGGATCAGTCTTGGTTTTGCATTTGCCTTTGTGAATAGATACTTGAGAGCTGAATTATCAGTGTAAAATATCACCTTGGAGCAAATCAAACATGAGTCGAATTTTTCAAATGCAAACACAACGACCATAAACTCTTTCTCACTAGTAGCATAATTCAATTGCGCATCTATCAGAGTTTGACTTGCATAGTGAATAACATGCAACATATTTTTATATCACTACCCCAAAACTGCTCCAATAGCATAATCACTTGCATCACACATAACCTCGAAAGGTAGATCCTAATCTGGAGCTATAATAATTGGAGTTGAAATTAGTTTTTCTTTGAAAGTGTTAAAAGCCTGCAAACACTAGTTGGTAAAATTGAAAGGCACATCCTTGAGTAAAAAACTGTACAAGGGTTTCGTTATCGTTGAAAAATCTTAAATAAAACGTCGATAAAACCCGGCATACCCTAGAAAACTTCTTACAGCTTTCACAATAGTCGGTGGTGGCAACTTCTCAATGACTTTTATCTTTACCCTATCAACTTCAATTCCTTTAGCTGAAATACGATGACCTAGTACAATGCCTTTTTGCACCATAAAGTGACATCTTTCTCAATTCATAACCAAGTTAGTCTCCTCACATCATTGTAAAACTAGATCTAAATTGTTCAGACAATGATCAAATAAAGATCTAAAAATTGAGAAATCATCCATAAACACCTCAATAAATCTCTCCACCATATTAGAAAATATAGCCATCATGCAACGCTAAAAGGTGGTTGGTGCATTGCATAAGTCGAATGGCATTCTTCTATAACCAAATGTTCCATAAGGACATGTGGAGATAGTTTTCTTTTGATCTTCTAGTGCTATAGGGATTTGATTATGGCCTAAATATCCATTTAAAAAGAAATAGTAGACATGGCCAGCAAGTCTCTCTAACATCTAATCAATAAAAGGCAGCGGAAAGTGGTCTTTTCTAGTAGTTGCATTAAGCTTTTTGTAATCCATGCGTACCCACCAACATATGACTATCCTTGTTGGGATAAGTTCATTATTTTCATTCTTCACGACCATCATTCCTCCCTTCTTTGGTACCATTTGCACTCGACTGACCCATGAACTATCAAAGATTGGATAAATTATCCCAACATCCAATAATTTAAGCACCTCTGCCTTAATTGTTAACATGTATATGTTCTTTATAATGATTTTAATGATAACAAACTCTGAATGTTTTTTATTAAAATGTTGGAGTTTTTGTTTAATAAATATTTCATTAAAAAGTTGTATAATATTTTCCTAAAATATGAGAAATCATTAAACTTTAAACTAGGAAAACATCTTCTGCAAAATGATGATTAAAATTGTGATTTCGGAAACAAACGGTGAACCGTTAACATTGAAACAGTTAACCGATAAATTCTAGATAAGTATTTTCTTAAACTTGAATCGGTTAGTAAAAACGGACAACACAACTGTGCAGGGAAGGTTACTGAAATTAAATGGCTAACCATTTATATCAAATGGTGAACCGTTAATTTCCAAAATGGAAATAGGTGCTAACCTTGAACCGTTGAAGACAAAAAGATAAGCCTATTTTATTTTGCGTGCTGCTGGAAATAACCGGTGAATTGCTAACTTCAAACGGCTAACCGATAATTTCTAAAATGTCATTCCATGCTAACCTTTAACTGTTTAGCAAGAACGGATAGTAGAAATCTGTTTCGCAGGTCTTTGGAAATTAATGGCAAACTGATAGTGGCAAACAGTCAACTATTTATTTGAATTTCAGCTCAATGGTCACTTGGACCAGTCAAAACGGTTAACCGTTAAAGGTTAACGGCGATCCGTTTTCGTATAGAAAATCAACAACGGCTATATTTCATCTCCAACTATAAATAAGCTCAATCAAATTCAAACAACAATTGATCACAACATTTCCATTGAGCAAATTGTGGAGCATACAACTTTCTTTGAGCTTTAAATTCTTGTATACATCTCATTTACTCACACTTTAGAATTTTATTTGTAATCAAACATATTGTGTGAGAGAGATTTATTGTGTAATCTTTTGAAAATCAAATTGAGAGGTTGTAAAGTGTTGAGATACACTTAGGTTAAAAGATTGGGGATACTCTCTTGTTGTAAAGGTTATTGACACCTTGGAAGTCAATTGTAAGAGTGATTAAAACCTTGGAGGCTTGCTGAGTGGAATCCTCAAGCCCAGTAAGCTTGGCGGAGTGGACGTAGGCACGGTTAGCCGAACCACGTAAAAATTAAATGTTTGATATCTCTTCCCTTACTCTTTTATTATTTTACTTGATTAAATTTATTGTTTTTATTCTTATTAAGACAATACATTTAAATTGTTGTGTGGTTTGTTTTGCATAAGTTTTTATAACCCAATTCACCCCCCTCTTGGGTTGCTTAGATAGTATTTCATTTGGTATTAGGTTCTCTTGTTAGGACTTAATCGTCAAGTGTAAAAGATCCATGGCAACCCAAAATGACTCTATTTTTAGGGAAGAACAATCCACAATTAGGCCACCATTCTTTGATGCTAATAACTACCCATGTTGGAAAACTAGGATGAGAATTTACTTGCAAGCCTTAGATTACGAAATTTGGGAAGTTGCTTGTGATGGTCCATTCATGCCTATAACTAAAAATGAAGTAGGAGATGATATTCCAAAACCTTCAAGTCAATGGAGTGAGTTAGAAAAGAAAAAGATGTCTTTAAACTCTAAGGCAATTAATGCCTTGTTTTGTGCTATTGATAAGAAAGAATTCCATAGAGTATCTAGTTGTGAGAGCGCACAAGAAATATGGAGCAAACTTGAGGTTGTCTGTGAAGGGACAAATCAAGTTGGAGAGTAAAAATCAGTAAGTACACTTGCCAATACGAATTGTTCCAAATGGAACAAAATGAAAATGTGTATTCTATGTATACAAGATTTACAAACGTAATGAACACCCTATGAAAGAATTTTTTGGAATAGCAAGAAAGAGAAGAAAAGCATTAGGTCACTTCCAAAAGAATAGAGACCTAAGAGGACTGTCATTGAAGAAGCCAAAAACTTAAATACTTTACCTATTGATGATTTAATTGGCTCTCTCATTTCATATGACGAAGATTGGCAGCAGAAAAAAGGGCATGAGGAGAAGAAGAAAGCATTGCTCTCAAAGCTTCAAAATATGAGAGTGATGAGAAAAGCAAGCTGGATAATGAGGAGATGGCTATGTTAACTAGAAGATTCAGAAAATTCTATAAGAAAACTAGTGAGCAGAGAAAGTTCAGAAACTTCAAGAATCAAAAGGAGAAGAAAGAGTCAATCACTTGCTATGAATGTAAAAAGCCCGGACACATAAGATCTGAGTGTCCTCTTCTCAACAAGCTAACAAAGAAAGCAATGGTAGCTACATGGGACGATAGCGATGAGGAGATGAGCGATGATGAAGAGAATCAAGAGATGACAAATCTATCTCTCATTGGGAAGAATCATTGGATGAACTTGATGAGGTAAGTGATATTTCTACATATAATGAATTACATGATGCTTTCAAAGAATTTCATGATGAGTGGATAAAAATTAGTAAAAAGAATGCATGCCTTCAAAAGAAAATACTAGAACTTACAAATGAAAATAATGCCTTGGAAAAATGCAATGAGTCTTTGAATAAGAAGATAAAAGAATTAGAACTAGAAAATAAAATATTGCATGATAAAATTATATTTTTTAAAGGTAAACAAAGTACTTTATATGAGCATGAAAAATCACATGTAGAGGAATTGATAAAAGAGAATGAAGTGCTTAAGAAGAAGAATAATGAGCTAAATGGAATTGTGCTAAAATTTACAAATGGGCAAAAGATCTTGGATAACATGCTCAATTCACAAAAATGTGTGTTTGACAAAGGAGGTATTAGTTATAAGCCAAATCTAAAACAAAAGTATTATAAGAATTACTTTGTGAAGAGTGCCCCTATTAATAATCAAATTGTATGTCATTATTATAATCAAGATGATCACATGAAAAATATATGTCCAGTGAAAAGAAATGCATATTATGATGTGAAATGTTTTTGGGTTCCAAGAGGAACTATTTCTAATACTCAAGGACCCAAGAAGTTTTGGGTACCTAAAACTTAGAAAGGTTTTTTGCAGGGATCAAAGAAAAGGAAAAATAAGTGGTACTTGGACAGTGGATGTTCAAGACACATGACAGGGAATTACTCTTGGTTTTCAAGTTTTATCAAGATTGAAAACGGTAGAAATATATCATTTGGATATAACTCAAAAGGAAAAATCATTGGTATTATAAATGTTAGTAATCTATCCTCTACTCTTATTGAAAATGTATGTTGAAAACTTGAAACACAATTTGCTTAGCATTAGTCAACTGTGTGATAAGCGTTATAAAGTTGTTTTTTATAAGAATAGATGTGGTATTGAGAATGCATGTGATAGCAAAATATTGTTTGTAGGAAATAGATGTGTTAATGTTTATACTATCGATATAGATTGTGCATTTACACATGATAAATGTTTTTCCACATTGCATGATGATGGTTGGTTATGGCATAGAAGACTAGGATATGCAAGCATGGGTTTGATTTCAAAGATTTCCAAAAATGATTTAGTCAAAGATCTTCCAAAAATCAATTTTCAAAAAGATAGAATTTGTGAAGCTTGCTAATTCGAAAAACAAATCAAAACCTCTTTTAAAAGCAAACATCATGTTTCTACTTCTAAACCTCTTTAACTACTTCACATAGACTTATTTGGACCTTCAACATATGCTAGCTTAAGTGGGAAGTATTATGCTTTTATAATAGTTGATGATTTTTCTAGATACACATGGGTATTATTTTTAGCTAATAAAGATGATGCTTTTGATACTTTTAAAGTATTTTGTAAGAAAGTTCAAAATGAAAAAGGATATGGTATTTCATGTATTAAGAGTGATCATGGAGGAGAGTTTGAAAATCATGCATTTGAAACCTTTTGCAATATTTTATGCATTGTGCATCAATTTTCATCACCTAGAACTCCACAACAAAACAGAGTTGTTGAGAGAAAGAATATGTCAATTCAAGAAATGGCTAGGAATATGTTAGATGAAAATTCTTTGCCTAAGTATTTTTAGGCCGAGGCCATCAACACCGCTTGTTATGTTTTAATTCGTGTCTTGATTAGATCTCATCTCAATAAAACTCCATATGAGCTTTGGAAAGATAGAAAACCTAACATTGATTATTTCAAAGTTTTTTTATGCAAATTTTTTATTTTGAACAAAAAAGATAATCTTGGCAAATTTGATCCAAAATCCGATGTTGGCATCTTTCTTGGGTATTCAAACTCAAGCAAAGCTTATACAGTTTATAACAAAAGAACTCTAGTTGTGGAAGAATCTATGCATGTTACGTTTGATGAATCTAACCTCTCCTCTGCAGAGAAAGTTGTTGCTGATAATGATACAGATGAATAGCTACAAGAAGAGTCATCAAAAGATAACTAAAAAGATGCACCACATGGAAATCAAGAGGAGCGACATGAAGAAATGAATACTGAGCAAAATGAAGGTACTTTTCAATCACTTCCCAATGAGTGAAGGTATGTTCCTTCTTATCCTAA
Source organism: Citrus sinensis (assembly GCF_022201045.2). Classification (NCBI taxonomy): domain Eukaryota; kingdom Viridiplantae; phylum Streptophyta; class Magnoliopsida; order Sapindales; family Rutaceae; genus Citrus; species Citrus sinensis. The sequence goes on along the minus strand of NC_068557.1, from coordinate 12,472,950 downwards.
AGACTTAATTTTAGAGGATCCCTCATGTGGCATAACAACTAGATCATCATTTTGAAATACTTGTGAGCACGCTGCATTCATATCTCAAATTGAACTTAAATCCTTTGCGGATGCGAAAAATTATGAATCTTGGATTATGGCAATGTAAGAGGAGTTGAATCAATTTGAGAGAAACAATGTGTGGGAATTAGTTCCTAAACCTGAACATCAATCCATTATAGGCACTGAATGGGTTTTTAGAAATAAAATGGATGAATCCGGTGTGATCGTAAAAAATAAAGCTAGACTAGTGGCTTAAGGTCACAACCAAGAAGAAGGAATTAATTTTGATAAAATATTTGCACCTGTAGCTAGATTAGAATCTATTAGGATGTTGTTAGCATTTGCATGCCATAAAGATTTCGTTTTATTTCAAATGGATGTCAAAAGTGTTTTCTTAAATGGTTATATTATGGAAGAAGTGTATGTGAAACAATCCCTTGATTTTGAAAATGAAATATTTACAAATCATGTTTATAAATTGTCAAAAGCATTGTATGGATTAAAGCAAGCACCTAGAGCATGGTATGATAGACTCAGAAAATTCTTATTGGATAATGGTTTTCGATGGGAAAAGCAGATACTACTCTCTTTATAAAACATAAGGACTAAGATATACTTATTGTAAAAATTTATGTTGATGATATTATTTTTGGTTCTACTAATGACTATTTGTGCAAGGAGTTTTCATCTTGTATGAGTAAGGAATTTGAAATAAGTATGATGGGTGAGTTGAAGTACTTCCTTGGGCTGCAAATAAAACAAATGAGGATGGAATTTTCATAAATCAAGCCAAGTATGTAGAAGATTTACTCAAGAGATTTGGCATTGATGACTCAAAGACCAAAAGTACTCCAATAAGCATAATGACCAAGCTTGACAAAGATTAAAAAGGCAAAGAAGTGGATATCAAAATGTATCGAGGTATGATTGGATCTTTACTTTACTTAACTGCAAGTAGACCCGATATCATGTTTAGTGTACGTTTGTGTGCAATATTTCAATCGTATCCCAAGGAATCTCATTTGCTTGGTGTAAAAAGAATTTTTTGTTATTTGAGTGGAACCATAGATCTTAGTATTTGGTATCCTAGAGGAACTCATATAGATTTAACATGTTATTCGGATGTGGATTTTTCTGGCTACAAAGTCGATAGGAAAAGCACTAGTGGAACTTGTCATTTACTAGGTCATTCACCTGTTTCATGGTTTAGCAAGAAACAAAATTCTATTACACTTTCAACTACCGAGGCTGAATATATAGCTGCAAGGAGTTGTTGTACAAAGGCCCTATAGATGAAACAAACACTTAGAGATTATGACATTAATCTTGAACAAATTCCTATTAAGTGTGATAATACCAGCGCGATAAATCTTTCAACGAATCCCATTCAGCACTCTAGAACCAATCATTTAGAGATTAGACATCATTTCTTGAGAGATCATGTTCAAAAGGTGATATTCCATTAGAATTTATCTCTACGGAAAAACAACTTGCCGATATTTTTACAAAATCTCTTTGCGAAGAACAATTTTAAAAAATTCAGCATGAGCTTGGGATGATGAAATTTTCACATTAACATCTCTAATCATGTTATTGAGTCTATTAAAATTAATTGATTGATGATTGTTGATATTTATGAAGTCTTTAAGCATGATATTGGAGTGATGTGTTTGTTTTTCATTTTTAAATGTTTATATGAATTGATTGTTTAAATATATGTGAGTTCATGAATCATGCACTAAACTGGTTCTTAAAACATTTTGGATCAATTAAATGATCTTAAAATGTATTATTTGTTGGCCAAATATTAAATGTACGAAATCATAAATGAAATAAACGGATAATCGTTTCCCAATGAATGGAAAGCCCATTCAAAGTTACTCCTTTACCGTTAACGCCTACCCTTTAACCGCTCTCGATTATCTGCTCTCTGGAATTTACTCCCTCACCGTTTATAGAAAATGGCTCGCCATTTTCGTGCGATATAAAACTGTTCCAAGGGTTTCTTCTTCCTCTTCATTTACTCTTTTACCGTTTTCTCCATAAACGCGCAACCAAAGCTTTCTCTACCTTCAATCCTCCATTTTTCTCTATTTTCTTGCCAAATCACGCCTATAGAACCATTTCTAATCATCATTAGAACATTTTTACTGATTTAAAAACTCAAATCGAGCCCCAAATTCAAAAAACCTAAATCCAAACCCTAAAGGCAGCCGGACGGGTTTTATTATTTTGGACCGGATTTTTTCCCTTTCTCGACCAAGTTGAGCCTCAAACTCACTTCCTCTACTCTCTCTTAACCCTATAATTGATTCATTTTCCTCCATTTTCATCTTCCTCAATTTTTCTCCACTGTCTCAAAAATCAACATGGTAGACTCATCACTCGGAACCCTATACCACCACGGGAAACTTCCAAATTCAAAAGAGTTCACCTTCCCGCCGTCCCATTGATCAAGCGCTTCAAGGATCGCTTTATGGGCCGAAAGGTACTAGACTCTTACTATGTTAATATAGAAGATTTTAAAGAGTTAATTGTATGTGGTAAAAGTGTTAGGAATATGCTTCAACCTTAGGAGTCTGCTATTGATTTTGATGATCCAATTTATCCTAATTTAGTCCGTGTTTTCTATTCAAACATGAAAATTTTTGTAATTCAATTAGATAGGATAGTTACTCAAGTTGGGGGTATTTACATTGAGTTGGATGTTGAGACGTTAAACAACATTCTGGGAATTCAGAATGATGGTCATAAGATTTATACATCTAGGAAAGCTCTTTCCTTTTCCAGTTTTGCTCATCATCTTGGTGTTCAAAACATTTGTCGACGTCGGGATCTTACAGGTGACATTTGTGCTCTTCCTTTTCGATCCCAAGTATTGCCTCTCCAAGTTCGAATCCTTCATACTATTTTACAGCATATCATCACTCCTCGGAAGGGTCATTCGAATGAGGTAACAAGATTGGATGTTGGGTTATTAGATAGTCTCATTACGGGGCGACCTATTAACCTTGGCTATGTTGTTGTGCAGCACATGCTGAGTACTCCTGCGGTTAACCACCGCTTACTTCCTTATGGCAGTATCATTTCTAAGATACTGCGGCATTTTCAAGTGCCTCTTCGGGATGTTGTGTATACGGAGACCAAAAGGATTAGTCCGGAGGCTATGACTAGTATTGGATTTTCTAGAAAGAATGGTAAATGGATCAAGCTTTAAACTCCAAAAACCGGGATACTTTGGTTACTCCGAAGGATGATCGGATGCTTAATGACATTTATCCCCCTGACCAGTTTCTCGATTTTAGACCAGGAGCTCATCCTCCACCTCTACGTCGACGATCTGTCCCCTAGCCTCCAGCTGATTCTGATACTGAGGAGCAAGAGATAGATACTGACCTTCCCTCCGCTTCTGAGCTGCCTCCAGCACCCGAGCAGCCTTTCGCTCCTGAGCAGTCTTCAGTTCTCGAGTAGCCTTTTGCTTCCGTCCAGCCCCCAACTTCGGACAATTTGCTGCAGTTAGTTGATGATCTTCGCAGACTTTCTGAGCGACAGCAGCTGATTCTCGATAGATTGGACACTCTCTTCCGAGACTAACAACAACCACACTCTCAATTTCAAACTTTTCAGCAGTAGAGTATCGATCAGGAGCTTGAGCTCATCGCTGGACAGCGCACCTTCCTTTGTTGTTTTGGTTATGACCAGGGCAGTTCATCTTCGCAACCTTAGTTTCGTCCTTTGTCTTTTCGCACATACATTTCATATTATATCTATATGTGTGTTTTGATATTTATATTTTTTGTTTGGATTACATTATGATTTGTAGATGATTTTGATGATGAATTATTATATATGATTTTGACGATGGCTGATTATATGTGAGTGGATTGATGATTTGTTGGAGTTGTTGATTTGAGAAACTTGTTTCATCATATTTGGAAGTGTTTTAATATTGAATTGTATTTAAGGATTTGTTCAATTTCAAGGGGATACTCTGCCGAAATTTCTGCTCGCATAATAATAGGTAATCTCTTCATCAGTTTTGTGCTTTAAGTATTCTTTTTCAATCTTTTCTTTTTTATTATAAAGGGGGAGATTATGAATAATAGGTATAAAATTTGCTTATTGGTCAAAATTTTTAATTGGCCATACATTTAGGGGGAGCATAATATTGAAAGAAGCTTGTCATTATAAAAAATGGGGAGAATGCTAACATGTATATATTATTTATAATGATTTTAATGATAACAAACTCTGAATGTTTTTTATTAAAATGTTGGAGTTTTTTTAATATATATTTCATTAAAAAGTCGTATAATATTTTCCTAAAATATGAGAAATCATTAAACTTTAAACTGGGAAAACATCTTCTGCAAAATGATGATTAAAACTGTGATTCTGGAAACAAATGGTGAACCATTAATATTGAAACGGCTAGCCAATAAATTCTAGAGATAAGTATTTTCTTAAACTTGAACCGGTTAGTAAAAACGGACAACACAAGTGTGCATTAAAGGTTACTGAAATTAAACAGCTAACCGTTTATATCAAATGGTGAACCGATAATTTCCAAAATGGAAATAGGTACTAACCTATTTTGCGTGCTGCTGGAAATAACCAGCGAACAGTTAACTTCAAATGGCTAACGGATAATATCCAGAATGTGATTCCATGCTAACCTTTAACCGTTTAGCAAGAACAGATAGTAGAAATTTATTTTACAAGTCCCTGGAAATTAATGGCAAACCGATAGTGGCAAACGGTCAACTGCTTATTTGAATTTTAGCTCAACAGTCACTTGGACCAGTCAAAACAGTTAACCGTCTACTGTTAATGGCAATCCATTTTTGCGCAGAAAGTCAACAACGACTATATTTCAGCTCTAACTATAAATAAGCTCAATCAAATTCAAACAACAATTGATCACAACGTTTCCATTAAGCAAATTATTGAGCATACAACTTTCTTTGAGCTTTAAATTCTTGTATACATCTCATTTACTCACACTTTAGAATTTCATTTGTAATCAAACATATTGTGTGAGAGAGATTTATTGTGCAATCTTTTGAAAATCAAATTGAGAGGTTGTAAAGTGTTGAGATACACTTAGGTTAAGAGATTGGAGATAATCTCTTGTTGTAAAGGTTATTGACACCTTGGAAGTTAATTGTAAGAGTGATTGAAACCTTGGAGACTTACTTAGTGGAATCCTCAAGCCCAGTGAACTTGGAGGCGTGGACGTAGGCACGGTTAGCCGAACCACATAAAAATCAAGTGTTTGATCTCTCTTCCCTTACTCTTTTATTATTTTTCTTGATTAAATTTATTGTTTTTTGTTCTTATTAAGGCAATAGATTTAAATTGTTGTGTAGTTTGTTTTGCATAAGTTTTTATAACCCAATTCACCCCCATCTTGGGTTGCTTACATAGTATTTCACTAATCACTTCTGGCATGTTCGGATTTAGGTGCCTTTGTGGCTGTACTATCGGCTTATAACTCTCCTCTATTGGAATTTTGTGCATGCAAATTGAAGGGTTTATTCCTTTGATGTCGGCAATAGTCCATCATAGAGCAGTTTTGTGGTCCTTAAAAAGTGGAAGTAATTTTTCCTCTTCAAGATCTATCAAGGCAAGAGAAATAATTACTGGTAGTATAGAGTTATCATTTAAATAAGCATATCTTATTTAAGGTTTTGGTCGAGAAGCATAGCTTATTTAAATAAGCATATCTTACAACTTGGAGGTTCTTCTATTGAAGGTTTTGGTCGAGAAGGATTTCTACCAAACTCCTCGAATTCTGGCTTTTTCGAAAGTAAGTAGAATTGTTCCAAATACTGTGCATACTCCTAAATGCTTGTATTCGTAGATTGAGCAGTCCTAGAGTGAACGATACATCCTTCTAGTGAGTCATTATGCATTGTATAGTGAAAGCTCTTAATTATCTCTTTATCAGTGGTGTCTATTTGAGGCACGTGTCGATCTCATATGGATATTTCATTGCTTCAAACACATTGAAAGTGACTTGCTCATCTTGCACCCTAAGGATTAGTTTTCCTTCTTGGACATCAATAAGAGTTCTTTCCGTGGCCAAGAATGGTCGACCTAAAATGATTGGTATCTCCCGATCTTCAATTATATCCAAAATAATAAAATCTGTAGGAAATATAAACTTGTCAACCTTAACAAGTACGTCCTCAATCATGCCTCTCAGATACTTTATAGACCTATCTGCCAATTAAAAAGAAACAGTTGTTGCCTTTGGTTCACCAAGTCCTAATTTCCTGAAAATAAAGAGAGGCGTCAAATTAATACTTGCACCTAAATCACACAAAGCTTTATCAAAATAAGTATTTCCAATAGTGCATGGGATAGAAAAACTACCTGGATCTTTTAACTTTAGTGGCAATTTATTCTATAAAATTATAGTGGACTCTTCAATTAATAACATTGTTTCATGCTCTTCTAATTTCCTCTTGTTGGATAAAATATCTTTCATGAATTTAGGATAGCTCGACATTTGTTCTAATGCATCTACAAAAGGGATGTTAATATGCAACTTTTAAAAAACATCAAGAAATCTAGAAAACTGCCTATCTAATTTATTTTTTTGAAGACGCCGAGGAAGCGGGATTAGAGGGACATAGGCTTTGACTGGTACTGATTGTTGTGATTGTGGAACTTATCCACTTGCTATCTCGGATGTTCAAGTGGCATCCTTAATTTGCTCCATGTTATCTTTTTTAGCTTCTTTCACTTCTTTTGGCGGATCTTCAAGTTGTTTACCACTTCGAAGCATAATTGCATTCATTTGTTCCTTTGGATTTGTCTCGGTGTTGTTTGGTAGAGAGCCTTACGGTCTGTTGGATAGTAAATTTACAATCTAGCCCATTTGCACCTCGAGGTTCTGGATTGATATAGCTTGATTTTGGAAAGTTGTCTCTGTCTTGGTCATAAATTGAGACATATTTGTTGTAAGCTGGGTAAAAGCATTTTCTAAATTTGATTTCTTCTCTTGTGATTGGAACCTTGGAGGTGGCTTTAATGTATTTTGAGTGTTGTTCCATGAAAATTTTGGGTGGTTTCTCCAGCCCGAATTATAAGTATTAGAATATGGATTATTTTGTTACCTCTAGAAGTTCGACACATAATGAGCTTATGCAGCAGATGATAATGCAAACGGATTTCCAACTTGGCAGTTGACACTAGTATGATTCCCTCCATATAATTCACACACTTGAGTTTGAATATCACTGACATTTAGATGCTCCAGCTTATTAGATAAAGCAGTCATCTAGGTAGATAAAGCAGCGACAACATCAATATTATGGGCTCTTACAACTTTCCTTGGCATTGATCGCTCTGAAGACCGCTAGTAATTGTTAAAGGCCATCTCTTCCAATAATTCATAACCTGCATTTGGTGTTTTTCCCATTAACATTCCTCCTGCTGCAGCATCAATCATTGTTCTAGTATTGGATCCCAAACCATTGTAAAATGTCTGTACCTGAAGCCAAACTGGTAGACCATGATGTGGGCATTTTCTTACTAGGTCTTTGTATCTCTCCCATGCTTCATATAATGACTCCATCTCGAATTAAGCAAAGGTTGTGATGTCATTCCTCAACTTGGTTATTTTTGTTAGAGGAAAGTACTTTGCTAAAACCTGCTGTGCTAAACCAACCCATGTAGTGATTGTTCTAGCAGGGAGTGAGTTCAACCACTCTTTTGCTTTATCCCTCAGTGAGAATAGAAAAAGCATTAGCCTGATAGCATTGTTTGAAACACCATTTTCCTTAAATGTGTCACAAATTTTCAAGAAATTTGCAATATGAGCATTTGGATCATCATTCGGCTGTTAACATATATGTTTTCATAATGTTGATTTTGATGATAATAAGCAAGATTAAGAATGATTAATCTTTTAAGCTCAAATTATTTTTCATACATTTTAAATAAATCACTATTTTCACATTATAAAGGTTTTATATTTAATAGAAAAATGATTTTATGAAATTGGTTATTTTTCAAGTTCATGGTCTAATTGAAAGAGCTTTAAAAACTTTGAAATCAACGGGTATTGCTTGAAATTCTAGAGAAGGACTTATTTGAAAAGTTTTATAGCATTTTGGGCCATATAATAATTTTAGAAAGTTTTGGGAATAGCAAGCATTATTTAGAAATTCTGAAATTGGACCTATTTGTAAAATTTATAACGTTTTGGGCCATAATACAGTTATAGGAAGTTTTGGGATAAAACTATAATTTGAGAAAATAGTTCACTGTAGCAAGGGGCTAACCGGATTTGAAAAATTGGCAAGCCGAATTTTGGGCAGAAACTCTCTGGATTGAAAACGGCTAATTGGATTTTGGGCAGTAAGCTTCTGGAACAAAAACAACTATCCCGATTTTGAAAGCGGTATACCGATGTTCTGAAATTCAAATTTTTACTATAACGGTAACATAAAAGCGGCTAACCGGATTCCATAAGCGATAAGCCGATTATCACCAAAAAGTGCATAACGGCTAGTTTTTTAGCTCAAACTATATAAACTCAAATCCAATTCATTTTTGGTAATTTAAGTAAGTAAAACCAAAAAGCACACAACATATATTGAGCTCTCATTTTGCAAATCATAAAACATTGAATCATCTTTGTTCTTCAATTTGTATATCTACTGTTTGAGAGAGTTTTTGTTGTAATTTTCAATTCCTCATCAAATTTGTGAGTGTTTAAGTGTGTGACACTTGAGTGAAGAGATTGGGAGATAATATCTTTGTTGTAAAGGTTCATTGACATCTTGAAAGTCAATTGTAAGCTTTTAAAGCCTTGGAAGGCTTGGATAGTGAAATCCTCAAGCTTGGGTTGCTTAGAGGCGTGGACGTAGGCGGGGATTGCCGAACCACATAAAAATCCTTCTGTTTGTTTTCTCTTCCCTTACTCATTTATTATTGTGCTTTATTGAACTTATTGTTTTCGAATTTATTAAGGCATTAGATTGAATTGTTGTGTGATTTACTTAGCTTACGTTTTAAAAACCCAATTCACCCCCCTCTTGGGTTGCATAACTTGTATTTCATTTGATATCAAAGCGAGGTACTCTTGTGTAGACTTACCCGTCTAGAGTTAAAGATCTATGGCAACCCATAATGATTCAACCTTTAATGAAGGACAGTCCACCACTGGACCACCATATTTTGATGGAAACGATTACCCGTATTGGAAAACTAGGATGAGAATTTACTTGCAAGCTTTAGATTACGAAATTTGGGAAATCGTTAATGATGGTCCTTTCATGCCTTTGACTAAAAATGAAGTCGGGGAAGATATTCCAAAATCTTCATGGGAATGGAATGAATTGGAAAAGAGAAAAGCTTCTCTGAATTCCAAAGCTATGAATGTCTTATTTTGTGCACTAGATAAGAAAGAGTTCATAGAGTATCTAGTTGTGAAAATGCTAATGAAATTTGGCACAAACTTGAAGTTGTCTATGAAGGCACAAATCAAGTGAAAGAGTCTAAAATTAGTAGGTGCACTCGACAATATGAATTGTTCCAAATAGAACAAAATGAGAGTGTGTATTCTATGTATACTAGATTTACGGACATAGTGAACACTCTAGGAGCCCTAGGAAAGACCTTTTCAAATAGCGAGAAAATTAAGAAAATCATTAGGTCGTTACCTAAGGAATGGAGACCAAAAAGGACTGCCATTGATGAAGCCAAAGATTTAAATATCTTACCTATTGATGATTTAATTGGTTCTCTTATTTTTTATGAGGAAGACTTGGCAGCCGAAAGAGGCAATGAGGAGAAGAAGAAAAGCATTGCTCTCAAAGCCTCGAAACATGAGAGTGATGAGGAAAGCAGCTAGATGAGGAGGAGATGGATATGCTGGCTAGGAGATTCAGAAATTTTTTTAAGAAATCCGGTGAGCGAAGAAAATTTAAAGACCTTAAGAACCGAAAGGAGAAGAAGGAAGTAATCAAATGTTATGAGTGCAAGAAGCCTGGCCACATAAGATCGGAATGCCCTCTTCTCAACAAACTCAAGAAGAAAGCAATGGTAGCCACATGGGATGATAGCGATGAGGAAACAAGTGATGCTGAATAGCATCAAGAAATGACCAATCTAGCTCTCGTGGTAATTGGAGATGAATCGGATGATGAACTTGATGAGGTAAATGATCTTCCTACTTATGATGAATTACATGATGCTTTTAAAAAATTGCATGATGAGTGGATGAAAATTGGTAAAAAGAATGCATGTCTTAAAAAGAAAATGGTAAAAATCAAAAATGAAAATGAATCTCTATGTGCAAAGATTACATGCCTAGAATTAGAGAATAAAACATTGCATGATAGAGTTGCATTATCAAATGAGAAACCTAGCACTTCACATGAGCATCTAGAATCTCACATAGATGACTTGAAAAAGGAAAATGAAATGCTTAAGAAGAAGAGCAATGAGTTAAATGAGATTGTTTTGAAATTTACAAATGGACAAAAGATGTTGGATAACTTGATTAGTTCAAAAAAATGTGTGTTTGATAAAGGAAGACTTGGCTATAAGCCAAATTTGAAACAAAAGTATTATAAGAACTACTTTGTGCAGAGTACATCTATTAACAATCAAGTTGTATGTCAATATTGTAACCAAAACGGTCACATGAAGCTTGGTTGTCCTATTAAAAGAAAAGTATATTATAGAGTAAAATGTATTTGGATTCCAAAAGGAACCATTGCTAACACTCAAGGACCCAAGAGTATTTGGGTACCAAGAAGCACAACTTGAATTTTTTTTATAGGTACCATAATCAAGAAATGGTGGAGAGTTTCTTGATGAAAGCTTGTGAGAATAATCATTCAATCATGATCTAAGAGAAAATGATGAGTAAGATAATTTAATTGCTTTGGTAACAATTCTTGCCATATTATTGTATGTAATCATGATGCATGATTATATGTATATATATATGATGATAGTTTGTCAACTCATCATGATGGATTTGTTTAATTTTAATGATTATGAAATGTGTAAGCATGATAAATGAGTGATATGCTTGAATTCTCAATATTTGAATGCTTACATATTTCATGATTGTATGATGTGTATGCATGATAGATTAGTTATATGTTTACATTTATATTTCATGCATCAAAAGGCTTATTGAAATGTTTTAAATCACAAAATGATTTAAAATCAATCAATTTCTAAGCCAAAAATAAATTAGTGTGTATAATACAAGTCGAAGAGCTTACAAAATTTCAAAAAGCTTAACCGGTATACCGCTTCTTATCAACTGGAAAACCATTTTTCTTTTTGAAACTCTCTGGATCACATTCGGATAACCAGATTTAGTAAACTGGTAAGCCGAATTAATTTTGGTGGTCACTGAAGCATAACCGGTTAGCCAGTTATTGCCAATCGGTAAGCCGGATTGGCTTTGCACATTTGTTGGAAAATGCAGACAACCGAATAAGGGAACCGGTAAGCCGTTTTTGGCTTGTAACATTCTAGACACTAACCGGCTAACCGGTTAGTGAAATCCGAAAAATCGATTACGATTTTCATGTCACTGCCTCACAACCGGATAACCGGTTACATAATCTGGTAAGCCGGATTTGAAAGGGAACTTTTTGCCTCAAAATCGGACAGCCAGTTCTGGTAAACGGTAAGCCGAATTCACACATTTTAAAACCATTCATCTTCTTCTTCATTTTGACAAACCGGATCCCATTCTCTCTCTAAAAATTGTTTCTTCCTTCATTCTTTTTCACTCTAAAATCCATCATTCTCATTCGTTTTCGCTCCAAATTGATTCATATAACTTATGCCCCATTCATTCTTGTGTCCAAAATCATCTTTCAAATCCATTTTCAACATCAAACTCACTAGGAGTCTTTTATACTTGTATTTGGACACACCAACATTTCATTTACTGTTTTATTTTCTTTTATTTTGCGTTTGGATTATATGGATGTTTGCTATGATTTTGGATTATATGTTTCTTCTCACCTAAGGACTTAATTTTAGGAGATCCATCACAAGATGTAACTACTCGATCATCATTTAGAAATATATGTAACTATTTGTAATAATTGATTTGATCACTTGTTCTTTACCTAATAATGATGGCTTTCTTAATAGCTATGTTGATTTTGATGATCTATATTACCATATGTTGATTTTGATGATCTATGTATTGACATTATGCACTTATGCTTAACTTAAGTTTTGATGATAAAAAATGTGCTTTGATGATTACATCGTATCTAATGAAATTTGATCTTATGCAATCTATGATTGGCGAATGGATGCATTTTTTGTACTTTATCGATGTATTGTTAAATATGCATTACTTGTTGTAAATGATATCGAAAAAAAAAATACATATACTTAGAAAATTTTAAGGATATAAGATTTGTTAAGTTATACTGAAATGTCACATTAGATCTTTGATGAGTTTAGTTGTCTTGATTTCTAAAATGTGATTAGTAATTATTGAGCTTGGATAGTTGATAATACGTTCTTATAACTTTTGCATGCCAACTTGGTAAACAAATCAAAACCTCTTTGCAAAAAATAATTTTCAAAAATTCGGCATGAACTTGGGATGATGAAATTTATTAATATCTCTAATCATGTGATTAATACTATTAAAATGGATTTCTTGATGATTTTGATGATTGATGATTATATGTGTGTTGCTTGATGAATTGATGGAGTTGTAGGTTTGTTATAATTGTTTAAGCTTATATGGAAGTGTTTTTAACCATATTGTGTATTTTAGGATTTGTTCATTTTTAAGGGGAGACTCTGCATTGTTAGCACAAAATGGGTAATATCTTCATTGAATTATTTTTTTTGATGATCTTGTTTGGATTCCATTTATCTATATTTTATTTTTTATGATGAAGGGGGAGATAAATATGATATGTTTTTAGATAAAATCATTTTGGTTAAAATTTTAAATTGGTTATATATTTAGGGGGAGCATATAATATGATTTTGGATAATATGCATTTTGAACTCTTTTGTTGTACGAAGGGGGAGACAAAGTAATATATCATTTCGATGTTGTCAAAAGGAGGAGAATAATATGCACTTTGAGTATTGTTTTGATTATGGTGATGATTTTGATGATTTTGGGATATGATGATGATTTGATTACATAGTTGTTTTATATGATAATTTTATGTTACAATAATTACATGGTTGTAATATTATTAAACTTGTATTTGAGGTGATGCTTGTTGTTAGGGGGAGATTCTGTCAAAATTTCTACTCGGTCAACATGGGTAATAAATTTGCTACTCTTATTTTTTTCCTTTAAGTTTTCTTTTTGATGATGAAGGGGGAGAAGAATACATATTTTTAAATTTATAAAAATTTACTACTCTTTTCTTTTGCCAATTAAGTTTTTTTTTTGGTGATGAAGAGGGAGAAGAATGCATGTATTTAAATTTTTTAATTTAGCTAATTGGCAAATTAAAAGAGAAGATTATATTTAGGGGGAGCAATTTGTGGAATCATTCTTTAAATATATGAAATGTTTGTCATCATAAAAAAGGGAGAGATTGTTAACATATATGTTTATATAATATTGATTTTGATGATAACAAATAAGATTAAGAATGATTAATCTCTTAAGCTCAAATTATTTTTCATACATTTTAAATAAATCATTATTTTCACATTATAAAAGGTATTATATTTAATGGAAAAATGATTTTATGAAATTGGTTGTTTTTTAAGTTTATGGTGTAATTGAAAGAGTTTTAAAAACTTTGAAATCAACAAGTATTGCTTGAAATTCTAGAGGACTTATTTGAAAAGTTTTACAATATTTTGGGCCATATAATAATTTTAAAAAGTTTTGAAAATACCAAGAATTATTTCGAAATTCTGAAATTGGACCTATTTGTAAAATTTATAACGTTTGGGCCTTAATATAGTTATAGGAAGTTTTGAGATAAAACTATAATTTGAGCAAATAGTTCACTGTAGCAGTCACTGTAGCAAGCGGCTAATCGGATTTGAAAAAGCGGCAAGCCAGATTTTAAGCAGAAACTCTCTGGATTGAAAACGGCTAACTGGATTTGACAAGCGGCTAACCAGATTTTGGGCAGTAAGCTTCTGAAACAAAAACGACTATCCGGATTTCGAAAGCGGCATACCGATGTTCTGAAATTCAAATTTTCATTGTAACGGTAACATAAAAGCGGCTAATCGGATTCCATAAGCGGTAAGCCGATTATCACCAAAAAATGCATAACGGCTAGTTTTTTAGCTCAAAGTATATAAACTCAAATCCAATTCAGTTTTGGTAATTTAAGCAAGTAAAACCAAAAAGCACACAACATATATTGAACTCTCATTTCGCAAATCATAAAACATTGAATCATCTTTGTTCTTCAATTTGTATATGTACTCTTCAAGAGAGTTTTTGTTGTAATTTTCAATTCCTCATCAAATTTATGAGTGTTTAAGTGTGTGAGATACTTGAGTGAAGAGATTGGGAGATAATCTATTTGTTGTAAAAGTTCATTGACACTTTGGAAGTCAATTGTAAGCTTTTGAAGCCTTGGAAGGCTTGGATAGTGAAATCCTCAAGCTTGGGTTGCTTGGAGGTGTGGACGTAGGCGGGGATTGCCGAACCACGTAAAAATCCTTCTGTTTGTTTTCTCTTCCCTTACTCATTTATTATTGTGCTTTATTGAACTTATTGATTTCGAATTTATTAAGGCATTAGATTGAATTGTTGTGTGGTTTGCTTAGCTTATGTTTTAAAAACCCAATTCACCCCCCTCTTGGGTTGAATAACTTGTATTTCATCGGCATCCCAGGTAATTTTATTGACGTCTGAATCATCTAGATTATGGTTGGCTTAATTTCAAAATTATTGGCTTGAACGACAGGGCGTGCAATGCTTGAGCGAGCACCATTAACTGTAGGCACAACATCATCTCTTAAAGGTCTCGCATCCTTATTTCCATGTAATGCTTCGTCAGCCATGATTAATTGTTGCTCCTGTAAAGCTTCTCTCATTTCTCTATTAAGCCTTCTACACATACGTTCAATCTTTAGATCAAAAGACAATAAATCAAAACTTCTTAAACGTCTCATAAAATTAAACAAGAAAGCAAAAACTTAAAATAAAACAATAAAAAATAAATTTCAAATTAAACTAAGGTTAGTTGGTATTGATGCTGATCCAAACAATCTTCGACAACGACGCCAAAAACTTGATTAGTAAATTGGCAAGTGTACTAGTCAACACAAGTAATATAATGAAGAGTAGAGTATCGTCCCACGGAGATTATGTATCCTATTAGTTATCGAAATTATTCTAACTCTAATTTATTTGAATAACCAAATAAGTAAATTTAGATTAAAAATAAAATAAAATAACTAAAAATTAAATAAAGATGCAAGTAGTAATAGAAATCACCAAGAGATTAAGACACTAGGACATCCTATTGCACCATTACCAATCCAATTTAATCATCCATCTATGCTATTAACGTTTATTAGCCATGTTGACAGTGAATTTCCCTAATCTATTCAATATCCTCTCTCAAGTAATATAAAAAATACCTTCACATATTAACCCACTATATCTCTATGTGAATTTAAATATGCAAAAATTCATTAAGGTCTATGGAAATTCTTAGAAAATCTACATGAATTACGTTGGTACATCTCTGTTTTTCGTTCAATTCATGGCATCATTACAAAGAGCAAAAATACATAAATCTTCTCTCAGTCTCATTATGTATCCTCAAATCATTCAAATACTGGCCAAATATTTAAAAGCATTAAGCACAATAATAAACACTCAACCATGGAATAATAAACTAAAAATAACACAAATTTATGGAATTAAATCTTCGTAGTTAGGCTACATCGTAGCCCTAGCAAAATAAATTAGTTCATGGGAAAATGAAGAGGATTCATGAATATTATCAGGAACATCCAAGCAAGACAATAGAGAAAAGGAAAAGAAAAACTCAAGAATTAAACTTGGCTCTTGCTCTAGATCTATTGCGGCTGTTGCTACTTCTTTTAATTCAGTCTTCTCTTATTTTTCTTTCTTCCTCTAAGTTTTCTTTCTCTTGGCTTGACAATTTGTGCGGCTGCCCTTGTCTTCTTAATTCCACTAATGTTGCCACAAGTCTATGCTTTTATAGTAGCTTTTATTTTGCACCCAAATCCTCACATGGAAAGGGTTAAAATTGCAGCCACCACCTTTAAAATCTTAGGCCATTATATTGCAAAACCAAAAGGCCCAAGTTCACGTGCATGCCATATTTTCTTTGTAAATTAATTCTTCAATGCTTCCCCACGTGATTGCATGTATGTTGCTTAATTTAATAAAATCTTCCTTGAATTATTTCAATTAAATCTCTTTATTGCTTTCCCTTTTTGATTCCTTCAAGTTGATTTCCTCCTGAATGTTCCGATTTAATTTCTCTTGAATCCCATATTATACCTAAAATAACAAAATATAAAAATTAAGATAAAATTAATATAATAAAATATAATTTAACTTAAAATTAAGTTAAAGAAGTATTAAAATAATAGATAAATTATGAGAACATCAACGACCAAAAGGTAAGTTACTATATGTTCTTAAAAAGAATAAAAACGCAATTGGATGGACTTTAACTGACATTAAAGGTATTAATCCTTTAATTTGCACACATAGAATCAATTTGGAAGAAAATGCTAAAACATGTCAACAACCTCAAAGAAGATTAAACTCGCACATGAAAGAAGTAGTAAAAATAAATGTTCTTAAATTACTTGATGCGGGAATTATCTACCATATCTTTGATAGTAAGTGGGTAAGTCTTGCACAAGTAGTGCCTAAAAATTTTAGAATCACTGTTGTTAGAAATAAAAAAGGTGAATTTATTCCAACACGGATTACATCTAGTTGGCGCATGTGCATTGATTATAGAAAGTTAAATGAAGCCACTAGAAAAGACCATTTTTCATTACCATTTCTTGACCAAATCTTAGAAAGAGTAGCTGGACATCCCTACTACTGCTTTTTAAATGGATATTCAGGTTATTATCAAATTCCTATAGCACTTGAAGATCAAGAAAAGACCACATTTACATGTCCCTTTGGAATATTTGTATTTACAAGAATGTCATTTGGACTTTGTAATGCTCCTACAACATTTCAAAGATGCATTTTAAGTATTTTCACTGATATGGTTGAACATTGTTTAGAGGTATTTATGGATGATTTTGACTGTGTTTGGGAATTCTTTTGATGATTGGCTTGATAATTTGAAAAAAGTTTTAAAAGGATGTGTTGAAAAAGAACTCATATTAAATTGGGAAAAATGCTATTACATGGTTACTTCTGGAATTGTTTTGGGTCATGTTGTATCTGTAAAGGAATTTAAGTTGACAAAGCAAAAATTGAAGTCATATCTAATTTGCCACAACCAAAAACAGTTAGAGATGTGCGATCATTTTCAAGATATGCAGGATTTTATAAGAGATTTATAAAAAACTTTGTAACCTCTTATTAAAAGACGCACCATTTGAATGGATTGATGATTGTCAAAAATCTTTTGGGAAAATAATTTATCTTTTGACATCTGCACTTATTATGCAATCTCCTGATTGGTCTTTGCCTTTTGAATTAATGTGTGATGCAAATGACTTTGTTGTTGGTGCTGTTTTAGGACAAACAAGGGATGGTAAGTCGTTTCTGATTTATTATGCGAGTAATACTTTGGATAGTACTCAAATGAATTATTCGACAACTGAAAAAGAATTACTTGTGGTGTTTGTATTAAACAAATTTCGCTCATATTTGCTTGGTTCTAAAGCTGTTATTTTTATTAATCATGTTGTTGTGAGATATTTGATGACTAAACATGATGCAAACCAAGACTAATTTGTTGGATTTTGTTACTTCAAGAATTTAACCTCACCATCGAAGATAAAAAGGGGTGCCGAAAATGTTGTTGCTGATCATTTATCAAGACCCACATATGAATTCTGCACTGTTATAACACCCATCAATGACTCATTCCCTGATGAATTTTTATTTTCGGTTACTTCAATGCCATGGCATGTTAACATTGTTAATTTCTTTGTTACAGGTAAAATGCCTTTGCAATGGAATACCCAAGAGAAGAAAAACAATTTGGTTGAAGTAAAGAAATTTTATTGGGATGATCCTTACTTGTTCAAATATTGCCCTGATCAAAATTTTCAGCAATGCATTCCTGATAATGAGGTAAGTAGTGTCATTAATTTTTGTCATTCTGAAGCATGTGGTGGACACTTTTCTTCAAGAAAAAACTACAGCTAAAATCTTACCATGTGGATTTTATTGGCACATATGAATTTTACAAAACTTGTAAAAACTGTCAAAAATTGAGATCAATTACTAAAAAAAACATGATGCCCTTAAATCTTATACTTTAGATTGAAATATTTGACTGTTGGGGAATTGATTTCATAGGTCCATTTCTACCATCTTTTGGATTTGAGTACATATTAGTTGTAGTTGATTATGTCTCAAAATGGATTGAAGCAATTTCTTGTCGAAATAATGATAGTAAAACTGTTGTTAAATTTTTAAGAGAAATATTCTAAGTCGATTTGGAATCCCTCGGGCCATTACTAGTGATGGCGGTAAGTATTTTTGTAATAGTCACTTGAGTCCTTAATGAAAAAATATAGAATTACACATAAAATTGCTACCCCTTATCATCCTCAAACAAATGGTCAAGTTGAATTAGCAAATAGTGAGATAAAACAATTTTTAGAAAAAATAAATAACCCAAACCGCAAAGATTGGTCTCTTCGACTGACTGATGCACTTTGGGCCTACCATACTGCATTTAAGGTGTCTTTAGAAATGTCACCCTATCAGCTAGTTTATGGTAAACCTTGCCACTTACATGTTGAACTAGAGTATAAATCATTTTGGGCTATTAAAGCTTTTAATTCAAATTTGGATGATGCTAGTAATGTGTGAAAATTGCAATTGAATGAACTTAAGGAACTAAGAAATGTTGCATATGAAAATTCAAGAATTATGAAGGCAAGAACAAAACCTTTTCATGATAAAAAAATTTTGTTGGAAAACATTTTAGATTGGTCAAAAAATATTGTTTTATAATTCTTGGCTTCATTTGTTTTCAAGAAAGATAAAATCAAAGTGGAGTGGCCCATTTGTTGTAAAAAAATGTATATTCATATGGGGCTGTAGAAATTGAGAATCCAAAAATCAGTGTCACATTTAAAGTTAACGGATAAAGAATAAAGCCCTATCTGGAATACCAACCACGTGAAGCAAGCACAGGAAATAAATTTGAGTAACCCACAAAATCTTGATTATGTTTTTAATGAGTGTTTTAACTTTTCACTATTGCTTTACCATTTGAATTGTTTGATTGTCTTGAATGATACGCATTGTGATGTTAGTTGCTTAAGTTTGTTTAATAATTGTGTTTTCTTCATCATTATACATCATAAGCACCTCAATAAGGAAGATTATGTTCATACTTCTTAAAAACTTTTTGTGAATAAAATTTCACTTGAGAGGCCAGATACAAAGCTGTAAATCACATCCAATATGGGAACAACAACTACCAACATCAGTGGCCTACTGATAACTCTATAAAATGAGAGTTATCATGAGACTTTTAGGCTTAAATCAAGACTACTTAGAGAGCAATTGATGTGCTTTTAGTACATTTTGATGTTGGTTTGGATTAACATCTATCTTAGTTTAAGTTTGATGAAGTTTATGTGACTTTGAATAATTGTATGGCTAAAACATGTGCTTAATTATAAATAATTGGAAACCTGAATTTTATGGAAAAAATGTTGTTGCAATGGACTTATAAAAATGACAAACGAACATGGCCACAGAAGACTTGAAGTAAGGATGGAATAGTGAAGATGTTGTAGCAATCCTGGAGCATTGACAAAAAAATTCGGCAGGATATTCAGAATATTGCAATCTGCAGTTTTCTAATCTGAAGATGTGTGCCCTAAAGTTTCCAGTTACCCTAATTTGCCATTATAAAAGGAGGCGTACATGAAAAGAAATGAGAAGGCTGTCAATAAAGATTTAAAACAGAAAAGAAACAATGAAGTAGCATAATTCTCGATTAAAATTCAAGGCTGCTCTGGTAGAAGAAATTACATAATCAATTGGGATTCGTTTTTTCTCATTCTTTTCCTATTTATTCGTTATTCATTGATGATGAAGATGTATTCGATGGCTAGAACTTGGATGTTTATTTACCTTTCATAAATTAAGAACTAAGTTTATTTGTGGTTGAGTATTAAACTAGCTTGATGATTAATTGACTGAATATAGATGTTGTTGCATGTTTGCTATAGAATTTTGCTTTCATAGTATTTATTTAAAGTCATTATTTTGGCTGACCACCCATTTAATGATACAAACTAGGAAAGAGCCACAAAAGGGCCTATCCTAGTGGAACATATCAGAGCAATTTTGAACTGAGGTGGAGGTTTAGGTGGAAGCTACCAATTTTGAACTTAAACCAGTGATGTTTCATATGTTGCAAACAGTGGGACAATTTAATGGATTGCCATCAGAAGATCCTCATCTCCACCTTAAGTTGTTTTTGGAAATGAGTGATGCTTTTAAAATTGATCGAGCATCACATGATGCATTGAGACTAAGACTTTTTCCTTACTCCTTAAGAGATCGAGCAAGATCATGCTTGAACTCTTTACCACCATACTCTATCATAACATGAAATGACTTGGTTGATAAGTTTCTGATGAAGTACTTCCCACCAACCAAAAATGCAAAGTTACAAAATGAGATCACTTCTTTTCATCAACTAGAAGATAAAAGCTTGTATGAGGCTTGGGAAAGATTTAAGGAGTTGCTCAGGAAATGTCCTTATCATTGCATTTCTTGCTGCATACAGTTAGAAACCTTCTATAATGGGTTAAATCCAAACACTAGATTGATGGTCGATGCTTCAGTAAATGGGGCTTTATTATCTAAATCTTATAATGAAGCCTATGAAATCTTCAAGAAAATTGCTAATAACAATTATCAGTGGCCATCAATTAGACAAATTGCAGCAAGAGGAGTAGCAGGGATACACAATGTGGATGCATTTACAGCATTATCAGCCCAAGTAACATCATTGACCAATATGGTAAAAGGTATGACCACTGCTCCAGCAATTGTCAATCAAGTTGCTAAGATTTCTTGTGTGTACTGTTGAGAGAGGCATTTATTTGATGATTGCCTAGGGAATCCAATTCAGTCAATTATGTGGACAACTTCAATAGACAAAACCAGAACAATCTATATTCCAATACCTACAACCCTAGATGGAGGCAGCACCCAAACTTTTCATGGAGCAACCAGAACCAGTATGCTCCAGCATCCAGTGGACTGAATAGAACTACTTGGCCACTTGGTTTTCATCAGCAAAATCAAGGGCAAAGAAACACCAACAATGATCAATTTAGTTCATGGGAAAAACTAATTAAAGAGCACATTGTGAAGAATGAAGTAGTTGTCCAAAGTTAAGTTGTGTCCTTGAGAAATTTAGAAAATCAAATTAGACAGCTTGCCACAGTATTAAGTAACAGACCTCATGGGAGTTTACCCAGCAACACAGATGATCCAAGGAAAGAGGGTAAAGAACATTGCAAGGCGATGAACTTAAGGTTTGGGAAGGATGTTAATATTCCTATTGGTATGCTAAGAAAAATGATGAAACTTATTTCATCTCCAGAGGAACTTCAAGTTAAAAAAGAGTTGCAGCAACCCAGTTATTAAAACACTGTGAAAGCAGTCAGGCTACAACAACCACAGGAAGAAATCACTCAGTAACTGTTGAAGCAGAAGTTGCAACACTAGCAGTAACAACCCAGAGTCAATAAAAAGAACTACAACCTATATCTCTTGTTGTAGTGCAGCAGTTTAGGCATCTACCCCCTTTCCTACAAAGATTCCAGAAGCAAAGACAAGATAACCAGTTCAACAAGTTCTTGAAAGTGTTGAAACAATTGCATATCAATATTCCCTTTGTGGAAGCTTTAGAACAAATGCCCAATTATGTGAAATTCTTGAAGGATATTTTGGCAAGAAAGAGAAGACTTGGAGAATTTGAAGCTATTGTTCTAACACAAGAATGCAACTATGTGCTTCAGAATAAGATTCCTCAAAAAATGAAAGATCTAGGAAGCTTCACAATACCATGTTCTATTGGAACTAGGTACAATGGTAGAGCACTTTGTGACTTAGGAGTAAGCATCAATCTCATGCCCTTCTTTGTATTTAAGCAATTGGGAGTTGGTGAATGTAGACTAACAACAGTCACTTTACAACTTACTGACAGATCTCATGCATACCCTGAGGGCAAGATTGAAGAAGTCTTAGTAAAGGTAAACAAATTTATTTTTCCAGTGGATTTTATTATATTAGATTTTGAGGTAAATAATGAAGTACCAATTATACTTGGTATACCTTTCCTAGCAACAAGGAAGACACTAATTGATGTGGAGAAAGGAGAGTTAACCATGAGGGTGAATAACCAACAAGTCACTTTCAATGTGCTGGAAGCTATGAAGAGTTCTGATAAGATTGAAGATTGTAATTTTTTTAGTGTTGTAGACTTTCTTATAACAAAAAAGAATAGACAGCTGCTGCAGCAAAGAAGAAATCAGAGTTGCTACTTTTGAAGAACTTGAAGAAGAGGATATTGCAGCAACCTAGATAGCATGGTTAGGATAAAAGCAACCTGTAAGACATGGCAGACACTTTGAATCTCTAGATCTTTCAAACAGGGAAGTAAAACCAACAGTTCCATCTATTGAATCACCTCTTATTTTAGAATTGAAACTCTTACCTTCACATTTGAAATATGTTTTTCTTGGTAAAAATAATACACTTCCTGTAAGCATTTCATCTTCTTTAAATGTAAATCATGAAAGGAGCTTGGTAGAAGTGGTCACTACAAGAAAACAGGTATTAGATGACAGATTCAACTTATATCATAATAGTATGATAGACTCAT
Organism: Citrus sinensis; assembly: GCF_022201045.2. Classification (NCBI taxonomy): domain Eukaryota; kingdom Viridiplantae; phylum Streptophyta; class Magnoliopsida; order Sapindales; family Rutaceae; genus Citrus; species Citrus sinensis. Next base: position 12,449,851 of record NC_068557.1, on the reverse strand, counting down.
GATAGAATTTTTAATCTATCACAAATTAATGATGGTTATGTGACAATATTATTTTCTATTACAAATTTATGATGGTTTTATGATATAATTATTGTTTATCACAAATTTATGATAGAATCGTGATAAAAAAATTTTTCTATTAAGAAATTATGATAAAAAATTAATTTGACTATGTTTGACCTAAAGTTTAATATATTATTTTATTTAAAAACACAAAAGGGTGCATTTTAATAATTCAAAAATGAAAAAAAGAGAAAAGAAAAACACGTCTTGACCCAAGCCCCAAAATCACTAACACTTGCACCCAAACACAACACTCACTCACGGCCAAACCCTAGAAATCAACCTTGCGCTCAATCGTTCGACCAAAACACCATCCTTTCGCTGCCATTCAAGTATATTGTAACTATACCGGCAATGTTGTTTAAAAATTATAGCCCGTTCTGTGGTATTAAAACCCTAGAACTAAACTCTCACCTTCTCAATTGATCGAAGAATGCCACCATTCTGCCCCCATTTAAACCATTTACTCTCGATTTGCATTGTTTCTTAGTCTCTTTGTCCTTTCAGCGTCACCATCACTCTTGTTTCACTTCGTGAAGGTAAACACTTGCAGTGTTTTTTTCGATTTGTCCTTTGATTTTGGGTGTAGAATCGATTAGGTTTTGTAATATGAATGAGTTTGCTGAATAAATTCATTGGGTTTGACTTGCATGAAATGGTGACAAATTTTCCTTTGTAAATCTGACATGGTGATGAAAAAATCAATGACAATTTATTGAATAGAAGTGGGTTTGAATTTTTTTGTTCCAGATTTTGACCTATATTCAATCAAAGAGAAATTAGGTGTTATTATTTTTAATTTTTACCCTTGTAATTTAGAATCGTTTCAGACTGTTTCTTTAATAGTGAAGAAGTGATGGCTTCAACTGCATGTAGAAATGGTATTGTTTAGAAGGGAAATTTGAAATCATCCTCTTTCAAATCTAGGCCTTATCCCTCTCCCTCATTGGGATCGGTTGTTCGTCGCAGTTTTTTTGCATCTTCTGTCAGAAATGACGGAGGTCAGTTTCATTTATTCTGTTTTATTTTCTGTTTGATTTTGTCTCAATAGTAACTTTTAATGTCCCAAGTTGCTGATTTTTCTGTGCTAGGTCATAGGCTGCCATTAATCATTTTCGGTTTTTGCTCTACCTCAGCTTAAGAGGTTGAAACTTCAAAAGAACAATTGGAACTCAGACACTTATGAATTCAATGAGGTTTTTACTAAATCTGCATTATAAAAGCGTGTTTATGAAGTCGTTGCCAAGCCTGTTATGGAGGTCTGTTATGGTTGGTGTAGTTGTCAATGTTTTAACACCATTTTTCAATCCAACAATATATGCTTCATTAAGTTTATTTGTAGACATGGCATTATTTTTTTAGCTTCAAAATCGTAGCAATATTCCTTTTAGGATATATCATGCCTTGTGTAACAATCTCTGAAGAGAAATTTGCTACAGGGCTTTCAAATTTCACTATAAGCCACCAATTTTAAATATTTGTTCTTTAATTCTTGTTTTCTTCCATTTTAGTTTTTTAATTTTTATTTTATTTTGGCAAGTGATTATTCACAAGCTTTCCCCTCCGCTGAATCACTGTCTTTCCATTCACAGTCTCATACATCTTTAAAGATGCTGAATTTTTGCAAACTTCTTATTTTTATTTTCTTGGTCAGTACGGTTTCTTTGAGCAGCAGTAGCAATGTTGGCTCAAAATATTCACAGGCCGAGTGCTTGAAAGTGACAGTGTCCTCTTTCATGAGCTCTTTAAAGACCACCGTTGATGCCATTCAATAGGTGGTTCCTGTTATTTCTAAATTTACTAATTTTTTTTTTGTGATTTTCGTCTCACCAATGCTATATCAGACTCTCTTGATCTTCTTGATTTCTCTACTGATGAGCTGAGCTGGTCCATCTTTGTTTCCCAAAATCCCACTGGAAAGCCCTTGGTAAAACTACAAATCATAATTCTCATATAATGCATGAGATATTGTTGCATTCCCAACAGCCACATTCACTGCATTAATTAATTTTTGCATTTTGTTTTGTTTACATTGAGATACAGGGGACCTCTGTGTTAATTGCCAATTGCTAGTTTATACACATTCGTTTTTAACATAATAGGAAAGCTTAACGGTAGTGGAGATTTAAGTTCAGACTTGAGAACTTGGTTAAGTGCTGCACTGATTAATCAGGAGACATGCATTGATGGGTTTGATGGCACCAATAGCATTGTCAAAGGTGTGGTATCAAGTAGCCTTAACGAAATTTCTTTGTCGGTTCAAGAACTTCTAACAATGGTGCATCCTT